>NW_004797789.1:187379-191849 GCF_000002075.1 Aplysia californica
GGAGAGAGAGAGAGAGAATGTTTACGGAGCGGGTTGTCCCAGCACGTGAGACATATTGTATTTACTTGGCCTAATGTCCTGTCTTGTGCGTTTGCGTGAGTGCACCTTTAAGTCTAACTTTTGTAACGCCTACTGCCATTGTTAACGACCAAGACACATTTCTCCTTGAGAGATGAATAAAGATTGTCCTTGTCATTGTCATTGTTATGCGAGAACCGTCTTTGGTAAAGCCATAAATAGTTTGCTCCAGTTTTTCCTTTCTGTGGTGTAGCGGTTAACTTTTGGTCTTCTTAGAAAGAAAAATTATTGACCCAACCCAAAGAGGTTATATGTAATACTAGAACTCGCGGCAGTGACGTCACACGTGTGAGACATGGGGGACTTTTTACCCTCATCAGAGTGGTCGGCGCGCCCCCATATACATGAACAATCTGAGCTCCCCCCCTCCCCCCTCTGTTCCTCACGAGCTCTAGTATATTTGTGAGGCAGCGTGGTGGAATCAGGCTCTCGTCAGTTTTTGGGCTTGCAGAGTTATTGGTATCATCTTAAAGCTTGTTCACTTGTCTTTATTTGGATGAAAAAAGTATCCATTTATCTTGAATGCAAGTTGGGATATTTGCGAACGGAGGATCTTAGGGTCACCTGTTTTCAGAGCTAAAATTAAGGAGAAAATGGCCGTTAAAGATTAGTTATTTACTTATCTTAAGAGTCCGTGGTAACTGAAAATTTACATTTTTTGTGCCTTTAATCAACGTTTTTATGAACAATCAACACTTCACATTTAATACCAACCTGCCCCCACATTTCAGCGCAAGCTTGGAGATTTCCTCCTTAGACAATGGTGAGTCTTCACGGGAGTCTCGAAAAGTACTCATCCATCTGTTCAACTGCGCATGTCTTGCCCTCAGCGCTCAGTGTCCCAGAGTGGGCACACGCTGCCCCTGTTCGCTCACATGGGTGACGTTACACTGCCACGAAATCTAGTACAAAATACATGTATATGGCGTCGGTGGCCTAGTGGTTACGCTCTCGGACTCGCAACCATAAGGTCGTGGGTTCGAATCCCGTCAGTGGCCCGACGTTGTGTCCTTGGGAAAGGCACTTTAAACGAATTTTCCTCATTTCACCTAGTGGGAATGGGTACCCGGCTATAGACAGTGAAAGATCTTGTCAGTTTGTTAGTGTTTGAGCGCTTAATCAGCTGCCTGCACTGTATGCTTCCAGGGAAGCTGAGAATGTTTCGGAGTGTTCTATGGTCTGCTGGGGTAATAATATAGTGTAAAGCGCATAGAGCCTGCTGTTGAGCGGGGACATGCGCTATACAAATGCCATTTATTATTATTATTATTATTAACCTCTTTGGCCCAACCCCAGACAGAGAAAGCCAAGACTGTATAGAGGCCCGTAGGACCTGCGGAAAACAGCAGCCTGCGCATAGGGACTGGGATGTCCTTTTTTATTTAGTAAGTGTTTTACGGCGCTCGCAACTGCATAAGGTCATATGACCGCGCGGGACACACCTAATACTTTTAGTTGGTAGGAAATTTTGAATTTTGCCCGGATGGCGGCCGAAGCCTACTCTTATCGATTTTAGACCACCAAGGGATCTTTAACGTGCGCAACTTGCACAAAGTCCCTCTGAGATTTTTCGCCATTGTCCGAGAAGGCTAGGTGTAGATCTTTCCTACCAGAAGATCAGGGATGTGGCTGAAAGACAGCTGTAAGAAGGAGGCAAGGTGTAGCAGTAGAAAGGCTGCAGAGAGATTCAGGAGCCCAGAGGAGGGGGCAAAGGAGGTGAGGGGGTGGGGGCAGAAAGAGGAGACGAAAGCAGACGACAGAATATTGCTAGAGAGCAGAAAAGGAGGTGAAAGGAGACAATTTTACAGAAGAAAATTTGAATGAGAGGCCAACACCTTAACCTCTAGGCCACGAGAGCCCCCCTGGGATGTCCATTTAACGATGAAAGAGAAGAAGAAGAAGAAGACTTTTGGTCTTTGTCATTGTCATTGAGTTTTTGATGTGCTGTGAGGTGTGTATGCGTGTCGTGGATTCTGGCATGACAGTCACTCAGCGTGTATGTCGATCATTGTATGTGAGGCATCGTGGAGAAATCAGGCGCTCGTCAAGATAATGTAATCAAGAAAACCGGCATTTCTCTGGCCTTTCGAGCAGTTTTTTGCTCAATATTTTTCTTTTTCCCCCAGCTCAATACCTATGTCCGTTAAAAAACACATTCCGGTGCGAATTTTTTTTTAAACCTAAAAACGTTGATTAAAGGCACAAAAAAGTAAATTTTCAATTTCCAAGTTTCTCGAGCAATGGTGGAAATCTCCAACTTTGGCTGTCCCTTTCTTGCTTATTTTACCTCTGAAACTAGGCGACCCCCTTTTTCAATTGCAAATATCGCGATTTCTATCCAAAATAGGCGGGCAATTTCTTCATTGTAAACACGACAAATGAACAACCTTTAAGATTATACCAGTAACTCCGCAAGCCTAAAAACTGACGCGCGCCTGATTCCACCATGTCGTGACCTGTATGTTTGTTGGGATGAAGATGGGTCTGTACTCGAAAACCAGCGTCTGTGGTGTAGCGGTTAGGGGGTTCGCTGTTGCATGCAAGAGACCCGAGTTCGATGCACGAGGGGGCAGAAATTTTTACCGATCATCTCGGTGTTTTTGCTGGGATGTTACCCGTAAAAACAACAACAACAACAACAACAGCAACAACAACAACAACAACAACAACAGCAGCAGCAGCAGCAGCAGTAGTAGTAGTAGTAGTAGTAGTAGTAGTAGTAGTAGTAGTAGTAGTAGTAGTCATCATCATCATCATCATCATCATCATCATCATCATCATCATCATCATCATCATCATACAGGGTAACTGCGTTCATAGAGCTCATCCACGCCCTACAGCTTTGCAACTACAATGTATTGCCCCAAACATTCTCGACTTCCCGGTTAAGCTTTCAAACACTAAAAAACTGACAAGATCTTTCGCTGTCTATAACCGGGTAACCATTACCACCTGGGTGAAGTAAAGAGAATTCTTGTAAAGTGCCTTTCCAAAGGATACAGCGTCGGGCCTTGACGGGATTTGAATTCATAACCTTACGGTTGAGAGTCCGAGCGAGAGCCTAACCACTAGACCACCGACGCCATCGTTACTCAGAATTGTCCAGCCCTACAGCTGTGTCAAGTTGAGTTGTCTAATACAATCGGTTCTGCTCTAACGGCCACCTGTATAAGACAATCGCCCGTATAAGACAATCACCTGAATAAGACAACAACCTGTATAAGACAATCACCTGAATAAGACAACCACCTGTATAAGACACCCACCTGTATAAGACAATCACCCGTATAAGACAATCACCCATGTAGGACAATCATCTGTATAAGACAATCGGCCGTATAAGACAATCACCCATGTAGGACAATCATCTGTATAAGACAATCGCCCGTATAAGACAATCACCCATGTAGGACAATCATCTGTATAAGACAATCACCCGTATAAGACAATCACCCATGTAGGACAATCATCTGTATAAGACAATCGCCCGTATAAGACAATCACCCATGTAGGACAATCATCTGTATAAGACAATCACCCGTATAAGACAATCACTCATGTAGGACAATCATCTGTATAAGACAATCACCCGTATAAGACAATCACCCATGTAGGACAATCATCTGTATAAGACAATCGCCCGTATAAGACAATCACCCATGTAGGACAATCATCTGTATAAGACAATCACCCGTATAAGACAATCACTCATGTAGGACAATCATCTGTATAAGACAATCACCCGTATAAGACAATCACCCATGTAGGACAATCATCTGTATAAGACATCGCCCGTATAAGACAATCACCCATGTAGGACAATCATCTGTATAAGACAATCGCCCGTATAAGACAATCACCCATGTAGGACAATCATCTGTATAAGACAATCACCCGTATAAGACAATCACTCATGTAGGACAATCATCTGTATAAGACAATCACCCGTATAAGACAATCACCCATGTAGGACAATCATCTGTATAAGACAATCGCCCGTATAAGACAATCACCCATGTAGGACAATCATCTGTATAAGACAATCGCCCGTATAAGACAATCACCCATGTAGGACAATCATCTGTATAAGACAATCGCCCGTATAAGACAATCACCCATGTAGGACAATCATCTGTATAAGACAATCACTTGTATAGGACAATCACCTGTATAAGACAACCACCCATGTAATCACCCATATAAGAAAATCATCTGTATAAGACAATCACCTGAATAAGACAACCGCCCATGTAGGACAATCATCTGTATAAGACAACCACCTGTATAAGACAATCACCTGAATAAGACAATCACCTTTTTAAGACTACCACCTGTATAAGACAACCATCTGTATAAGACAACCACTTGTATAAGACACCCACCTGTATAAGA
>NW_004797789.1:193622-195118 GCF_000002075.1 Aplysia californica
TGAAGAAATTTGCATTTTTTCGCAGGTTTGTGAATTTTAATAACATTTTTGTTTTTTGGCTCAACTCCTTTCATGCCCTTTAAATAACTGAAACGAACTTTCATGCCCTTTACAGAACTTATTTCTGTGTGGGTTGTTCTTTAAAATGTTGATTAAAGGCACAAAAAATGTAAATTTTCAGTTATCGCGGACTCTAAAATTAAGGAAATAACTAATCTTTGGCGGCCATTTTCTCACTAATTTTACCTCTGAAAACAGGTGACCGCCACTTCTTTCTTTCGCAAATATCTCGACTTGTATTCAAGATAAATGGATATTTTTTTCATCCAAATAAACACAAGTGAACAACCTTTAAGAATATACCAATAACTCTACATGCCCAAAAATTGACGAGAGCCTGATTCCACCACGCTGCTTCACAATTAATTGTATTGCACAAATTCCTGCTCAACATCAAGTTCAATACTCAATGAGCGTTAAATCTAAAATGAGTTACTTCTCGGATTTGAGCCCTATGGAAATAGGTAGATCTACATCACACTTATAGGTGAAGTTAATTCAATTTATAAGTATGCAATTATAAAAGGCATGTCATAGTTAAGAATGAATATATAGCATCAATATAAAACCTACAAATTTGACCCCAATGTCGATTTTTGACCAATATCTCCATTTGTGGATTGCGAGAAGTAACTCATTTTATAAGCACATCTCACTTATATTATTACCCCAGCAGCCCTGATAGCATTATGAAACAATCTCAACTTCATGGGAAGCTTACAGTGCAAGCTGCAATTCAAGTCTGCTTTCAATTGAATTTCTTTTGGAGGTGATTTCTTATGGACTTACTTGTACTATTCATGGGTGCAAGTCTAGGGGTGATTTAGGCTATTTCGAGCAAATACTAAACATGACTTCCTCATATCTGTCTTGATTCATGCTTTGATCAGTATTTCAGCTCATTTATTTAATAAATAACAACACCCCCCCCGACCCCTCAACGAAAAAAAAGCCCAACCACCACCTCCCCCCAACAACCCCTCCCTCCACTCAAAACCATGACTTCTGAACACGTCTGAGCATGGTCAAGGAACCATCAGATAGGTAGGTTTATTTCTCTTGATGAGCTTCTTTCTGTTGGATCAACTTTGTAACTGTGGGCACGCTGGTAGAGCCACGATTACGTAAATTAAAGCTGGGCAATGAGTCGCTTTAGCAAAATCCGGATAATATGTTAGTGCACCTCTTCGGCAAATAATATGATAGAACCGCTTCTACAAATGGGTTAGAACCACTTCGACAAACGGGTCAGCATCACTTCAACAAATGAGTACACCCACTTCGGCAAGCACGTCAGGAAAGCGAGTAAAGAGTCCGAATTCGGGACAATGCTTCATTGTTAATTATTCGGTTATTCGGATAGATTATCCGGATTTTGCCCACATGTAACGTAAATGCTTCACTACGAGATAGACACAGCTGTCTTCGGGGTTGAG
>NW_004797789.1:197774-199440 GCF_000002075.1 Aplysia californica
TCTGTCTGTCTGTCTGTCTGTCTGTCTGTCTGTCTGTCTGTCTGTTTGTCTGTCTGTCTGTCTGTCTGTCTGTCTGCCCCCTCCCCCCTCAACAATCCCTGCTCTGCCTCAAAGCTCCAAACTCTAAACAACTAATTAAACCCAACTCAGAAAAAGCCCATTCTCAATGCACGAAGGAAGAATGATCACTCTGTACCTCTGTGACGTCTGTGTCCGCCTCACTCCCTCCCCTGCACATCAAGATACGACAGATGCGCCCGCCATAGAGTTGGGTCAACAACAGAATGTTAGACACAGTGATGAAGGACACGGGCAGCACACAGAACTTTGCTAGGTCAAAGGCGAACCATGCCTGCTCCAACTCCTCGCTTGGCTCGAAGCGACAGACGCGCTCTGTCGTGTTGGTCTCGGGGTCTGTGGGAAGAAGGGAGGATCATTGTAATATCGGGTGCCCGTTGCGGATGGGATGGGATCGGGTCGAGTCGGGTCTGGTCTGGTCGATCGCCTGATTCGTCGCTTGAAAACAAGCGCTTTTGTTTTTGAGACGACGAATCGGGCGCGATTGGCTTGTCTCACGATAGCCACTTTGCACCCTTAATCTGGCTAGCAAACCGCCCCGACCCGACCCGATCCCCCAATGGGCACCCCGTATAAGTGTTTAACGGACCCATCGACACGATTTAGGCCAAGTCTCAAACTCGCGGCATGCGGGCAAGTTGTTGGCCATAGGACGATATTTCCAGGCCCCTACTGGATATCAAAGTTGAGTCTTAGTGCATCGTTCATTCACCTCTTTTACCATGGTTTTGGGTACAGGCCGTCAAAAAGAGGCAGCCCACTCTCCCACCCCCCCGGCCCCCCAGTCTCTGTTTTGGGCGATCTTCTACACCTCTCGCCAGCTGGATCCCATATGTCTGAGATCTGTCTCTAGCTTTCGCTCTCGGCCTTCCTCCCTTTCTCTGAAACATGAAAAGGTATGGGTTTAACGCCTCGGTCAACACTATTAGATTATTTAAGAGGCGGGACCTTGGAGTATAACGTCCGTCCCCGAAAGGACCGAGCCAAATGGGAATTTCGAGTAAAGTGCCTTTCCCAATGACACAACGTCGGACCGAGCTGAGGCTCAACAAACCCCTAAGCCCTCATCCTCAGGAGTACGAGTCTGGTAGCCTAACCACTAGGTTACCGACGCCAATCCCTTCCTCTTGCCCTGGGAGTTCCATCTAAGGCTTTGTCTAGTGACGTTTTGGACTGGCTAAGTCTTAGGGCGGCCCGCACGTATTTTTACTCTCTCACACACACACCGTTTTGTTCTGGGCGATGCATTGGATAAAAAACAAAAGGGCTCTCATAGGACTCATAGGCATACACCAAAATTAATAGATTATAAGTGAGGCAGCGTGGTGGAATCAGGCTCTCGTCAAAATAATGAAATCGAAGAAGCAATTTTTATCAAATTTTTGTTTTTTGGCTCAACACCTTTTATGTCCATTTACATACACATTCCTTTGAGGATTTCACCGAAAACGTTGACCAAAGGCACAAAAATGTAAATTTTCAGTTACCACGGACACTCAGGCTAAGGAAATAACAAATCTTTGGTGGCCATTTTCTCTCAAATTTTACCTCTGAAAACAGGTGACCCCCACCTCCTTCTTTCGCAAAT
>NW_004797789.1:200955-201977 GCF_000002075.1 Aplysia californica
CAGAGAGAGAGAGAGAGAGAGAGAGAGCCATAGGAAAGTTGTAGCTTTAGTTTTAGTTTAAGTTTTAGAAACAGTTTTACGGCACTTGCAACACAATTAGACCACATAAGTGCCGAAGATTAGAGGTGTTACTGGAGAGAAACATACAAAGAAAGAAGGAAGAGAGAAAAGGATGACAGATGTTTGACAGGAAAGATGGCACAAACCGTACTACATGTACAGCACCCACCAACCACCCACGCCGTTGGTCATGGGAAATGGAATTAGCGAAATTGTACACTTTTAAAGCCTCTTTCAACACTGCAAGGATATGTAAAACACAGGACCTCCGAATTCAGCGCGTCCGTCACCGGCGATAGGATCGAGACAAATGGAGCCTTAAGAACTCAACAAAACAACTTACGTTCAGAACACCTCGTTGGGGATTTGAACTAGGGCCACCCTGTAACAATCTTTTAAAAAATCTACCTAAATTGTTTAAAAGCTATATTTTCCTGCTTTTTTTCTCAACATTTCGTATTTGAATTTTGACAAAATATTTCTCGAAGACAAATAACTTGTACCGCAGACTAAGAAAGTGCAATATCAAAAACAGAAAAATTTGGACTTTGTATATCCGAAAAGCAAGCCTGCGAAGTACACGACCAGTGAAAATAACCAGGATTCTCATCTCCATTTCCACTGTCAGCTGTTAAGATGTAGGTTGCTAAGCCCAACATTTGAAAATTAAAAAGGTTCCAGTTTCATAATCTGTGGTATAGTTAGGTTGCATTTTCTCGAGAAACATTTGGTTAAATTGAAATGATTATAATTGTTGAAAAAAGCAAGAAAATATACATAAAGTACACGTAGTTTAAAACTAGTCAGTTGTAAAAGAATAAAACAGTATTGTCTCCCTCCTGAAATTAAAAAAAAAGAAAGAAATGTGGCTTTCTGGGCTTCAAACGTTTGAACAGCTTGTCTACGGTTTCTGTTTGTTGGCACACCGTCCAGAGAGAGAGAGAGAGAGAGGGAGAGAGAGA
>NW_004797789.1:205266-222791 GCF_000002075.1 Aplysia californica
AGATAAATGGGTATTTTTTCATCCGCATAAAGACAAGTGAACAAGCTTTAAGATGATACCAATAACTCTACATGCTCAAAACTTGATGAGAGCCTGATTTCACCACGCTGCCTCACATATACCATAGAAAAGAACACCACCATATTTGAAAGAAATGGGATTAACTGCTTAACAAAGAAAGGGAGATTAACGGTGAAAAAAAAAGGAATATGAATGATCATGCTTAAAAAAGAAGTGGGAACAATTTTATATAATGTGAAACTTTTGGGAGAGAAAAGGAATATCTGTATTCAACGTTTTTTCAGGTATGACGTCATCACCTGTCTCACGTTGTGCACATTTACTTTGTAGAATAGAACTGGGTTATGTGTCCATAATAATATATCACCACCTTCTCTCAGACTTGGTCCGCCCATAAAGCACAGTCCTACATTTCTTTCCACATATTTTTTTCATATTCTATTGCGTAAAGCAACCACAAACATAATTTCAAAAAAAATAAAAAAATAAAAATAAAAGAAGCCTACGATCAAAGGTGGTATCTGTTCTCAGCTTCTCCTCCGGCCTTGTGCCCACTGGTTTAGCGAGGCGGATACTGCCCGAGGCACCCGAGGGACGGAGAAATCTGCCCCTCTTTTCTATCGGGTGGACGGTCATCGTCCGCATAATTTTAAAAATAAATAAATAAAAGAAGCCTGCAACAAGCACTATCCGAATGATTTATCAATACTAGACGCAAAGTGATTACTAGCGCCTAGATTGGATATAACTGTGCCTGCAGTGCAGTAAAACGTTTAACATTAAGCCTTCGAGCTTCATCTAGGCAAATAAATAGCACTAATTTCAGCGGTGATAAACTGACCTGAAAACGGTATTTGGACTAACCCAAGCGATGATAGCGCTCGTAACGAGCTTGGCAGTACTTTTCTGTTGATACAACAGCAAATTGTGACGCGATGCGATGAAATCAGGCGCTTGTCAGTTGTTGAGCATATTGAGTTACTGGTTAAAGCTTGTTAATTTGTCCCGCTTTTGATGAATGAAATAGGTATTTTTAAAAATTAGACGTTGAGATATTTGCAATTGAAGGAGGTGGTATCAAAGGTAAAATTAGTGAGAAAATGGCTGTCAAAGTTGGATAAATTCCAAAGCTCAAGTGTCCTTGAAAACTGTCAAATTTTAATTCCTTTGATCAACGTTTTTGAGAAAAACCCAACAAGAAGTGTGTCCCATGATAGACATAAAAGGAGTTGAGCCCAAAATTGAAATAAATAAAATTTGCCCTATGAGTGGAAAATAGTCCGTTTCTAAAAATTAATTAATTTGACGAGCGCCTGTTTTCACCAGAATACCACACAGTTATGTGCGTCAGCCGAACTTCACCCTCGGGAGGCTGTCGTAAAACACACGCTACCTCAGACTGTTTACGACAGCCTGCACAATTCTGTGTTCACATTTAGAAATTACTAGCTGGGCCACCTTTCGATGAAAGGGATGATCGGTGCATTAACGTCAACTGAAAGTCATCGGCCTACTACATGTACATTTACATTCTACAGGAATGGAGCAATGAATCTTGAGAGAAAAGTGACACACGTGTTTCCAAGTTGCCAAATATAATAATATTCTAATCTACTACCTGTTGACGTTGTTCCGAGTAGCAAGAAAAAAGAATTTGACAAAGGAATCCAGAAAAAGCGATGATGGGCATCAAAAGAAAGGATCACAGTCGAATTTAGCACCAAGTAAAAAAAGAAAACATGAGGCTAGATCTATACGGGTCTGGCAGATTTTCTAAAATTACAGAGACAGAAGCCTCGGCCTACAAAAGCGAGCGATCGGCGAAATAAAGAAATTTAGCTTTTAGCAGCAAAACTGTCTCGAAACTGAAAAAACGAAGGGCGTCATGATCTGGAGAATATTTTAAAGAATCTTTTTGCGAAAACAGCATGTCGATCGATACTGCCATTAAAAAGCCTTTTGAACAGCAAAATTCGGCCACCACAAATAGATAATAAATGTATGCCCAGGGGCAGAGTGCTCAGAGTGAAGTGCGATTGCGCCATTGTCTTGCTCCTTAAAGTTTTGGTATCACACTTGTTCTATGACCTTGAACTTGAGCAAGGTCAGCGTGTATTTCTTGAGTGTGCAGTTCCAATGTTGGGTGAATGAATTTGATTTTTAGCTCACAATAAATATAATTAATTTTCTCTACAAAAAGAGTGAAAGCGAGAAGAATTAGGTTTTCACTAACACAAAGATACTAACATTTATTGTTTCAAATTTCTTATGCCCTTAACTATCTTCATCCTGTGATATCTTAATTGTGCACACCCACGTTTTAACCCCACGAGCCGCCCCTGCATCTTTTCAATAATTATGTTTGTATAAGGGGCAGTTCTATATAGTTTATCGTTCTTCCTCCAGTAAATCAAACAGCAATAATGGTGGATGATTGGTGGGTGCTCTGGTATGGTTTGCTCCTTCTTTCCTATCCAACACCTGTCATCCTCATCTCTCCTCATTCTCTTATCTGAACTTTAATCTCTTGCAACACCTCTATTTTGGGCAGTGCATGATCTATTTGTGTTGCAAGTGCCGTAAAACTCTCAATAAAACTATTTTTAAAATTAAAACAGCAAATATTAGTAAACAAGAAACTGAAAAACGACCCCCCCACCAACCAATTAAAAACCCCCACGAAAAAGCATAAACGGGACCCTCCAAGGAAAATAGGAAGAATTGGTGTATATGTGTGTGGGGGGTGGGGGGTGGGGTGGGGGTGGGGGTGCAAAGCTAATGCGGTTACCTAACGTTTAAGCAGACTACGATAAGGCGCTCATAATATGACTTTATGCAGTCGCGAGCACCGTAACATCTTACTTAAACTTAAACTAAACTAAGACTACAAATGGCCAGCTGCTACAAACAGACTCACTTCATATTTTTCCCGCTAAACACCATGATAGACAGCACGTTTCCCACAGTTCCGAACAGGACGAGAAACGGACAGTAGTAGATGATGAGATTTTGCCCAACTCGATGCAAGAATCTGGCATATTCTTCATCAACATCACCGAACGACGCCATCGATGTTTCGAAAACGTCATTTCCGCTGATGTTCTTTTCAGCAGACGACGACCCATTAACGGAAGTCGCCGTGACGTCACTGCCATTGAAGGCGAAGGATGATTCGGAGATGTTCGCCAACAGCCGGGAAAGATCGGGGAAAAGAAGTGAGTTCGTGGAGGTCACCGAGTCGGACACGTTCATGGGGGACCTATGGTGGCGGGAACTTTGGCGTGAGAATATTTAGTCTTTCTTTAAGCCACAGTCTGAAAACAAAATAAAACAAAAAATGATTTAAAAACAAGTAAAAAACCCCCACAAAAACAAAACAAAAAACGAAAACAAAAACACGTCCCCTCTAAAAAACCCCCCACAAAACAAAAATAACAACCAACAAACAACATCATCAACAACGAAAAATGATTAAGACCTGAAAACATGGTATTTCATCACCAACCTGAGCGATGACGCACTAGGGGGCAATTTTAGTTTAGTTTTAGCAGAAGTTTTACGGCGCTCGCAACTGCATAAGGTCATATGAGCGCCAAAAAGATTAGAGGTGTTACAAGAGAGTAACAAACATACAAAAGAAGAAGGGGAGATAAGAACGATAGATGTTACACAGGAAAGAAGAAGCAAACCACCCCAGAGCGCCCGCCAACCACCCACGATTTCAGTAAGCGATGGGAATCGTCCGGGTAGTGGAATGCAGAAAAGGATACTTAATTACCCGTTTCAATTTGCATGAAGGAGAGCGTCCGAAAATGTTCGCCTCTTAAAGATGCTCAAAGTGGGCGCTGGCTATAAAACAGACGACAAGCACTGGTATATATCACAAAGACATTATTTTACAGTGAAAAGGCATACATTTTCTTTCCTTTGCCGCTTTCCAATCTTCGACGAAATGCCACAAAATAATTGAGGAGAACCGGGTCACTTTTTCCTCCCAGCTTCCTAATTGGAACGTATCAGAACCACCAACTGAAACCCTCAAATGTAAGGCAGCGAGGTGGAATCAGGCTCTCGTCAATTTTTGGGCATGTAGAGTTATTGGTATCATCTCAAAGCTTGTTCACTTGTCTTTATCTAGATGCCAAAAATATCCATTTATCTTGAATACAAGTCGAGATATTTACAAAAGAATGAGGTGGGGGTCACCTGTTTTCAGAGGTAAAATTAGTGAGAAAATGGCGCCACAGATTAGTTATTTCCTTAGCTTAAGAGACCGTGGTAACTGAACATTTTCATTTTTTATGCCTTTAATCAACGCCTTTCAGAAAAATCCACACAGAAATGAGTTATTTAATGAGCATGAAAGGTGTTGAGCCAAAAAACAAAAATTTGATAAAAATTCACAAACCTGCGGAAAAATGCAAGTTTCTTCACTTTGATTATTTTGACGAGAGCCTGATTCCACCATGCTGCCTCACAAATAGCACAAGTCAGGGGTCTGTAAAACCTAGCAGGCAATCTAATCCTCCGGAGATTGGCACTGCAATCAATAATTAATCAATGACAAGATCTAATTGAGCGGAAAAAGAGACCAGGGTACTATATTTTCCGAATCGGGAAAATTAGAAAACCAAAATCAGTTTCCTTTTAATCTTACTTTCAGGTAATGAATTGATCGCAGTTTCGGCGAAATAAAACCGTGGCCGGCCCAATAATTATCATGTTCAGAAATGATGGAAGACGGGAGACACAAAATAAAAAGGACAGGAGATGCCCAGGAAAACCCCCCAAAACAAAACAAGAACATAACAAATGGACAAACCTAATCACAATATGTGAGGCAGCGTGGTGGAATCAGGCTCTCGTCAAAATAATCAAATTGAAGAAACTTGCATTTTTCCACATGTTTGTGAATTTTTATCAAATTTTTGTTTTTTGGCTCAACACCTTTCATGCCCATTAAAGAACTCATTTCTGTGTGGATTTTTCTGAAAAACGTTGATTAAAGGCACAGAAATTACCACGGACTCAAAAGCTAAGGAAATAACTAACCTTTGGCGGCCATTTCTCACTAATTTTACCTCTGAAAACAGGTGACTCCAACCTCCTTCTTTCGCAAATACCTCGACTTGTATTCACAATAAAAGGATATTTTTTTCGTCCAAATAAAGACGAGTGAACAAGCTTTAAGATGATATCAATAACTCTACATGCCCAAAAATTGACGAGAGCCTGATTCCACCACACTGCCTCACAAACCTATGCACAATATATCAAACTGAAGAAACAAAACAAAACCTCAAAAAGAAAAGCCCCCCCCCCTCCCACTAAATAACAAACAAACAACAACAACAACAACTACAAAACCCGAAATATAGCAGAACCAAAAAATATTTAAAAAACAAACAAACAGACCAACACACACACACACACACACACACACACACACACACATACACACACACACACACACATACTATGATAAAACCCTAATAAACAGCCGAACATAATTCTTATTCCTCAACATCATACACCTACCTCTGTCTCCCCCCCCCCCAACTACATTATAAAATCACCCACGACAAGACAAAACAAAAAACAAAAACAAAAAACAAAACAAAAAAAGACCAAGAAAAAAAACAACTCCTCAACAATCCAAAGTCCACTAAATAACGTAGAAAGAAAGAAGCTCTTAGAGGGCGTAACTGGTTTTAAAAAGAGAAGCCTGTTTATAAGAGTACATATATCTGTCTTGCCGTTCTTCGCCTGTCAGCCCCCGAATGTTCCATAATATCACAGACAGCTACACGTCATTGGCCATCTGTATCAATTAGAACTATAGTGCAATGTAATCATAGACAACTGAATTTAAACGCTCGTAGGAGGTCAAGACAATTGTTATTATTCACTCTCAAACAATTATTTACAATGGGGATTGAAGCACAGAAAATTAATGGATTTTCAGATTATAAAAATTGAAACGACTAAGTGTTTCTGTTTGTATTGTTTTTGGGTTTTTTCTTTGACAGCCGATGTGTTACGGTCCCATCAACACAATAAGCTCATCCCAGTCCTTCGACAGCAGCTGGCAACTCACTATTTCGAGACACTCTAAAAATAGAAGCCTTATTTAATTATTCATGGCGATTTGTCAATTCTCTCTATTGTTTATATGAAATTGAAAAGTGCAGGAAACAACTTGAGCATTATGAAATGCGAATTCGGGTTTTTTAGTTGCGTCTGATGGTTTTGTTTTGTTTTGTTTTGTTATTTTTTGGGTAAGTGCTTTAGGACGCTCACAATTGCATAAGGTAATATGATACATTAAATATTTTCAATTGGTGGAACCTTTTGAATTTTGCTCGAGTGGCTGCCGAAGGCTACTCCTATCGATTTTAGACCAACAAGGGTCTTAAACTTAAATGTGCGCAACTTGCACTCTTGCCCTCCGAGATTTTTCATCCTTGTCCGAGAAGGCTAGGTGTAGATCTTACTTACCATAAGATTAGGGGTGTGGCTGAAAGACAGCAGTAAGGAGTCAAGGAGTAGCAGTAGAAAGGCTGCAGAAAGTATCAGGAGCCAAAAGGAGGGGGCAAAGGAGGTGAGGGAGGTGGGGGCAGAGAATGGAGACGGAAGCAGACGACATAACATTGTCAAAGGAGACAATTTTAGAGAAGGAAATTTTTCGGTCGCTACCCAGTTTCGAACTCGGGACCTTTTTGAATGAGAGGCGAACACCTTAACCCCAAGGCAACGAGCGCCTCCCTGATGGTTTTAAACGCTGCTGATGGTGATTGGACACACGATGTGATCGATAAGTCCTTACAGGGGTACATTGTAATGCCATTTAGGCCCTGACACACTGCTCCGACCCTGGATGTCAAGGCCAAACTGGGCTGAGTGGGATACATCATAAAATAAGATACGATAAGATATGATAAGATAAGACAAGATAAAAAATGGTGGTGAAATAATATGAGTTTCACGCCCCTATCAACACTATTGGGTTATTTAAGAAAGACAATATAAGGTAAGACAAGATGAGATAAGATAAGATAAACGTTACTGGTCGATGCGGGAAATTGTGGGTGGACATGCTAGAACATAAACCCAGAAAGATTCAGTCTTTACTTTTACTTTTTCATCCTCTGTTGCTGTTAGGCGTCAAGGGGGGGGGGGGGTTGCAGTTTTCTATGGAAGGTCAGCTCCGCTCTGCAGCTCTTTCGGTCGGGATATTATGATTGCATAGGTTTTCCTAAATTGCACTCATTACATTCTTGCACATTATACACACACAGCATCCAGCCAGAAAGACAGAGATACTCAAGGAAACAGCATTTCTCTACAACAGAATTGAACACACGTCATCTGCGTACTACGGCAACGAGTCGGACAACAACACGCCAGGCACCGGTTCGCTATCTCAGAATAACGAAGTTCTATCTGACATGTTTGGTCGTTTTGAGTTACTAAGACCATGAAGTCAGAAACCAAATGTGAAGGGAGCTCACAATATGAGTTACTTCTCGGATTCGAGACCTATGCAAACAGATATATGGCACCAATAGAAAATCTACAAATTTGACCCGTGAGTCGATTTTTGGCCAATATCTCCATTTGTGGATTGAGAGAAGTAACTCATTTTGTCAGCACGCCTCACAAATGTTCTATCTGCTCTATCAAAATCATAATATTATTCGTAGTCGTTATCAAGATAATCAAAGAATTATAATAATAGATATAATAATAATAATAATAATAATAATAATAATAATAATAATAATAACAATAACAATAACAATAATAATAATAATAATAATAATAATAATAAAATAATAATAATAATAATAATAATAATAATAATAATAATAATAATAATAATAATAATAATAATAATAATTGCATTTATATAGCGCATATCCATGCTCAGTAGCATGCTCTATGCACTTTCCAACTAGAAACAACTTTCGAAAAAGCTTGACACGCTGTTAAACTCAATTTTTTAAATGTCAAATTTATCAAAATTAGGTACTAAGCGGATAGAACTTTGTAATGGGTAGTGGGTTTTCTCTACCGTACAATAACTTTGCTAATGTGTACAACAGGTTGATCTAGAACATCACAAGGCCGTCATCTCGTGTAGCACGTTACGTGTCTATAGGTCCAGGCAAGGAGAACATTGTCAGCAAGTTATGACCATCAGCAGTTGGAGTACTTAAGATGGCAGTCCACAACTAAAATACATATTGAATTATTTTGGCAATCTTAATCTTTGAATATACTAGTATTTTTAAATGAAATTTGGACCTATCTTATTATTGTAGTTTAAGCAGTGAAGTTATCATAAAGCATTACCTTTGCGAACAGAAAGTAGTGTGTGCATCGTATGCGGTTTTCTAGAAAAAATAGATGATTTATATATTTTGCCTCTTTTCAGATTATTTTCCTTTTAAAGTTATTCCAGACGTGCATGAATTTCTTGACAATATTAAGGAATGACATGGCTGAAGTAAGTTCCAGTCCTGTTTTATAAGACGACATTTTCCCCAGAAACATACCTCAGTATTCCGCACTTTTCGACGACTTAATGTAATAAAATTACCCCAGAGCAAACGAAGTCAGGTAAAAATTGGAAGATCAAACAGTAGCCAGTGTCTTGTTTTCTTTTAAAAAATTGCAAAAGAAATTAAGACAAAAAAAAAAAAATCCACCCCCCCAACTAAAAAAACAACCAACCTGACACCTGAAAAAATGAAGTTCAAAACCAATTTTTTGTCAAAATTTTCCAACCTATGATTTTCTGAGTACTTCGATCTGAATTAAGACGTGACAAAATCCCCACAAAACGCTGACCATTTTACTTGCTGGAATGCAAACTCCATGGAATCGATTCGTGAAATGTTTTCTTTCAAATCGCTGTAAACATGTGTTCAATACAGCATTTTTCAATCCAAAGTATTTAAGCCAGGTAGTATTCATACCCCACAAAATTGTCCAAAAAAAAAAAAAAAAAAACAACCCGAAAAAGAAAAAAAAGAGACACTAGGCTCAAATCAGACTCTATGTTGTTAAAAAACAACTATGTTTAATATATTCTTAATGCTGTTTCCGAAAGTTCAATAAATTAATGCTTCATAATAAAGACAATAGTCGAAAAGTTTGTAATTTTGTAAATTCTCAATTTGGACTGCTATCTTAAAGCAAAATATTTAGAATGCCATTTGTTAATCCAGTTGGATGAGAAACGGATGCTTAATAGAGAAAGCTGGAATTGAAGAGGAAATCAGTTCATTCTTTGCCCAAAAATCTTTATCAAGAAAACCAAAATAAAATTTTAAAATGTTGGCATTGCGTTCTTTGAAATAGTAAACTGAACAAGGATCGAATTCAAAGGGCGAGAGTCTGGGAGACGGATTGCAAAATTAAACTTTTAAAAATTTGATAAAAAATAAATAAAATTAAAATGTAATTTATAAAATTAAAAACAAAAATCTCCAGAAATGTAAGAAACATGATTTCCAAATTTTTTTAAAAATTCTGTTTAAAAAGAAGAAAAATAATTTTGAAATCAATCGACCATGACAAACCTTTGAAGAACGCTTCCTTAGTTCCACCACATCTTCTTTTCAAGAATTGGAAACGCATCTGAGGCCGTTTACCCTTTTTACATTATTCTTATTATATTTTCCCTTCCATTTTGTATTGCCTTTCACTTTCAGAAAGACCCAGAGGGCTACAACTGTAACTGTCTTGAGTAAACAGCCAGAGAAAGTCACATGTGAAGGCGGCACCGGCAACGCCTTATATGTCTGGGCAGACGTCCGGAAGTGGACAAGGGACCAGAAGTTTTCTCGTCAGGAACGACCATAGACTTGTATCACAATATCCAAGACTACGCACTGTGAGTGTGAGGTAGTTCCGGTTCACCATGGAGCGCACCATTTGACTCTATTTGGAATCCAATAAAGGGCACGTAGGGAAACAGTATTTGCGCACTCGATTAGAGCGAGACTGGTATAATTATTTGCTCTACCTTTGCACACTCATGGTGCGCTCCAGTGCAGGGCAGTTTTTACATAGGTGCAGACAGTGGCAGCCATGACAGTGTTTGGTCTAGGAGGTCATGACTCACAAGTCTATGGGAAAGGACGAACTGGACCTGGGATCTGATCTGCTATTGATTATTGCCTGCTCAGGTAGCGCAGGCCGCTTGCAGAAGTGAGCCGCTGCTACAATTAACCTCTCATGTTCCAGCTCTCCCCCCCCCCCTTTTTCGTCCCAAGTGTGCGGGTGTTTGAGCATTTGTCCGCGGAAAGTCCTATTTCATTGAACTAACTTATAGTTTTCTGTTTGTTGGCTTTAAAAAAATCTCTCTGGCATACTCTTTCCACACGCTTCTCGAGAACACAAACCAAATATCGCCTAAAGGCTTACCTGCTCGGACAGCAAACAAACACCTGGAAAAAAGTTTTCAGTTTTAGTTTAAGTTTTAGTGAGAGTTTTACAGCGCTTGAAACACGATTGGGTCATGTAAGAGCTGAAAATTAGAGATGTTACTGTAGAGTAACATACAAAGAACATAGAGAAGTGCGATAAAGATGATGAAAAGGGGAGACGACGAACAAAATGATATAAGCTCAACAAAAGCTCTAAATTAAATACTCCATAAAAAAGCTAACCGATGGTAAAAGTGAAATGTCGTCCTAACTATAGTTTTAATTCTAATGACACCGCCAAAAAGTTTTAGTTCAAAAGGCGAGTTGGGTTTAACTGGAATCAGGAAAGCATCAAGCAGAAATGCAGTTCGATGCAAAAGCGGATATAAAAACATAAGCCTGAAACAGGATCCGTCGAAGCGGCACATGATCATAAAATCCTTCCCTTTAAATTCTAAATCGCTCTCCTAGTACACCTTCGATTTAACCGCGGTGATTAGACAAGAGCTGAGTGGAGTAATGTCAGAACCGCAGGGCAATAGAGCAACATGACGCAGTTAAATGACTGTCTACCTCTTGTTAGGGAGGTCATTGCGTTGACGATATACGATTACAAAATAGAACAAAAACAAACATGAGACCACATTAGTACTGGTTTCTGAAGCTTGTTACTTAGACACGCTGCTTGAAATATCGATCACAGCCAAACCGTTCTCTTATCTGTTTCATAAAAAAACATCAATTTCATCCCGCTAAAAGCTTTTCAAAGTAAAGGTTGGGTTGTTAAGCGATAATGATGTTTGCACTTTGCATGGTCTTACAAATTCTGGAGTTTGAGTTCCTTGCAGTATGTTTTAAAAATAGTTTTAGTTAGAGTTTTACAGCATTTGCAACACCATTAACTGCTGATTATTAGAGGTGAAACAATAGAGTAACACTCAAAGAAAAGAAAGAAGAGAGGTGGGGATGATAGAAGTTATGTTGGATAGGAAAGAAGGAGCAAACCCCCACCAGAGCACACTCCAACCGTCCAAGGTACCCCAAGAAAGGTATGTTGTCGAAGTGAACTTAAAATCGATCGTCAGTTGACACGTTCAAAATCAAGCTTCTTGTGCAAGTGCGTATAGTTCGCAGGATGGGAAATCCCACAAAGCAGTACATTCAACCGTTCGAAATCACGCACAGAAGTGTCAAATAATCTACATTGTTTTGTCTCAATCTAAAGTTCACTTTTAAACCAACTGAGGACGCGCATTCAGCCACAGTGTCTACAGAAGCACTGTTTGGGGCAGTTACCCCCCCCCTCCCAAAAGATCAACTTCCTTAGTCATACATGCTTTTCACTTCTGTTGTTTTTTAAAAATCGAAATCTTTAGAAGGCAGGCAAAACCATGCACACTATAAAATATGCAGATTCTTGTTTCTTGTTTGGGTACGGTGGTCCAAATGAGCGTCAATTTTGCTTTTGGGTGCGATAGGGTAGGTGTAACCATCAACTGGTACGCCACCTTTACTATCATTACAGTGTGTGAGTGTGTGTGTGTGTGTGTGTGTGTGTGTGTGTGTGTGTGTGTGTGTGTGCGCGTGTGTGAGTATGTGTGTGTGTGTTTGTGTGAGTGTGTTTTAGAGAAATGTGACAGTTTCAAACGTTTAGATATAATGTTCTCGTGTTGAGGCGTCCGGGCCGAAGGGATTAAAAAAAAAGTAGGTGTTTTTACGCCTCCATTGACACAATTTAGTCTCATTCAAAGGGCGAGCTCGACCCTACCTATCAGGGCCATCCCAGGTTGAGCGGAATGCAACATCCCAGCAGAAAGACTGAGACTCTCAATACAATTCTCGTCACTCGGGAATCGAACACGAGTCTGGGGGCTCACGTGGCCTTAAGGTTAAGGTTATGGCTCTCATTCAAAAGTCCCGGGTTCGAATCCGGGTAGCGACGGAAAAATTGTCTTTTTTAAAATTGTCCCCTTTCACCTCCTTTCCTTCACTCCAGCAATGTTCTGACGTCTGCTTTCGTCTCCACTTTCTGCCCCCTCCTCTGGGCTCCTGACTCTTTCTGCAGCCTTTCTACTGCTACTCCTTGGCTCCTTCTTACTGCTGTCTTTCTGCCACACCCCTGATCTTCTGGTAGGAAAGATCTACACCTAGCCTTCTCGGACAAGGGCGAAAAATCTCGGAGGTCCCGTGTGCAAGTTGCGCACTTTAAAGATCCCTCGGTGGTCTAAAATGATCAGAGTAGGCTTCGGCCGCCATCCTGGCAAAATTCAAAATTTCCTACCAACTGAAAATGTTAAATGCGCCCCACCCGCTCATATGACCTAATGCAGTAGCGAGCGCCGTAAAAAAAAGAAGAAAAAAAAAAAGATCGCGAGTCCCCAGCGTGCGACAGCGCAGCTCCTAACCGCAAGACCACAGACGTTAGTTGTCTGTGGGCCACAGTAGTAATGAGGAGTCCACTGAAAAAAAACGGGCATAGTCACAAACTGAAAATCATGAGGGTACTAATTTTGAACACTTGTTGACTCATAACTGTATTTCTGTTCAACTGTTAGTTGATTATTGTTGTTAGATTCCCCATCCAACAATCATATAAAAATAAACCTCCAGTCAAACAAATATGAAGTTATGAGTCCACAAGCTTTTAAAACTGACACCCTCACAATTTCCAGTTTGTTACTGTGCTCATTTTTTCAGTGGACTCCTCAGTTGTAGATCTATACACTCACGCAGAGACCAGCCTGCACTTCTAAGCAGAGCTCACAAACAGTGAGGAGAACCAAGTTTTTTCTTAAAGCTTTTCAGGGGTGCTCTCGTGGTTTAGGGTTAAGGTGTTCCCCTCTCATTCATTAGGTCCCGGGGTCGAATCCGGATAGCGACGGAAAATATTCTTCTCTAAAATTTCCTCCTTTCACACCTTTTCCTGCTCTCTAACATTAACCATGTTCTGTCGTCTGCTTTCGTCATCACTTTTTGCCCCCGCCTCGTCACCTCCTTTGCCCCCTCCTCTGGACTTCTGACTCTGTCTGCTGCCTTTCTACTGCTACTCTTTTACTCCTTCTAACTGCTCTCCTTCAGCCACACCCCTGATCTTCTGGTAGGAAAGACCAAAACGTAGCCTTCTCGGATAAGGGCGAAAAATCTTGGAGATCCCGTGTGCAAGGTGCGCGAGTAGGCTTCGGCTGCTACCCGGGCAAAATTTGTAAAAATCCTACTTACTCAAAATGTTTAATGTGTCCCGAGAGCACTAACACCCCCCCCCCTTCCACCTATTTAAAAAAACGTTTTCAGCACAGGTTGTTGCCATCTAGGTTTGTACTGACGAGATAAAAACTCAATGAAGATCTCAATTTGACTTTCAGGAATAATTCAAACAAAGCCGTAAAGTATTTCCCCTATTAAGAAGGCAAAACGCAAAAGTTGCCAAATTCTGATTTAGCCAAACCTGCTCTAGCGGTCAATTGTCCGAGACAATCACCTGTACAAACGACCACTTCCCACTTTGCCCGTAGCAGTTTTTTTTTCCTTACTTATAACGACACAGTCCAAGACGCCCCCCCCCCTGCTCTAGCGGTCAATCACCTGTACAAACGACCGCTTCCCACTTTGCCCGTAGCGGGTTTTTTTCTTCTTAATTATAATTACACTGTCTAAGACAGCCACTTTTACATGCGACAATAGGTGGTAAATGGTGAAATGGTATACGTTTAACGCCCCTATCAACACTATTAGGTATTAGGTTATTTAAGAGGTGGGACCTCCGAGTTTGACGTCCATCTCCGAAAGGACTGAGCCAAAGTGGAAATTCGTGTAAAGTGCCTTTCCGAAGGACACAACGTCGTACGGAGCTGAGGCTCGAACCCCCGAAACTACAGTCTCACGATTATCAGTCCGGTGGCCTAACCACTAGACTACCGGACTGTGGGTGACTTTCTTGGACTATGTCGACTGTATCTATAAACAGGTACTTTACACGGTTGTTGTTGTTGTTGTTGTTGTTGTTGTTGTTGTTGTTGTTGTTGTTGTTGTTGTTAGACAATTCGCTATCTTAGAATTACGACCTTCCATCTGCTCAGTACATAGTTTTGAGAAATTTGAAGTGTAAATTTTGAGTTTCACAACATACAAAGCTTTTTCGAATGCAAGTCTTTGAATATAACGACTCCGAATAATCTTACGATTTTGATAGAGCAGATAGAACATTTGGTTTCTGGCCTCATGGTCTTAGTAACTCAAAACGACCAAACATGTCAGATAGAACTTTGTAATTCTGAGGTAGCGAATTTCTATTGTATGTCTTCTGAAAAGATCTTCATTAAACCAGTAGAAGCAAGAACTGTGAACAAGTGAAAGAGTTAGAAAACAAGTGAGATATTACATTTACTTAGAGCTGTACCGAACAGGTGAAGACGTTGCGTCTGTCGAGGGAGATTCAGATGATCTAGTCTCATCAATCAATGACGGGAATGTCTAGCCGTGCAGTAGTCTGTTCTCTGACTCACACTTTGCCCACGACAAACACGCACAACGCACAAAAACGCTCATCGGGAACTGAACACATATGGAGGTTGTTAATGCTTTTCTTTCTCCAAGTGTGTGTGTGTGTGTGTGTGTGTGTGTGTGTGTGTGTGTGTGTGTGTGTGTGTGTGTGTGTGTGTGTATGTGTGTGTGTGTGGGTGGGTGCGCGCGTACGCATGTCTATAGAGTAAGGGGTGTACATTATAATTTTCAGACAATTTAAGAAGCAATTTTCCAATGAAAGAGGTGAAGACATTTGCGTTTGGTGCAAATTGTACGTGCTTTGTTTAACAGAAAGATTTGGTAGCAAAACAGGAGAGAAGAATTCAAATGAAGCATTGAAACGATTGTTCTCTAAATAAAGATAATCACGGGAAAACGATTTAACTTAAAATGATTTTTAGGTTTTCAAAGTGAATAATATAGATAATTGTTCAGTGAGTCGTGTATTCAGTTTAATTATACGTCGTTTTGTTGCAGGTGGTAATTGAGTGAGGGGGCGGTGCCCACAGACTGGGGTTTCGGGGGATAATATTTCGCTGCCTAATCTCTCACATTATGGATGACTTCTAGCACTGTCTTATCTCCCAAAAGTAGAGGAAATCAGTCAGGAAGCATTATTATTATCCTACTTCTTTGGAGGTGGGGCGTAGTGTTTTGCAGCCTAATCTGTCACATTATGGATAACGTTTAACACTTTCCTGTCTTCAAAAAGTCGAGCAAAATCTGTCGTGCAGATTTGATTAATTAAAAAAAAAATTGTGTGTGTGTGTGTGTGTGTGTGTGTGAGGGGGTGGGGGGTTGGGGGGGGGGGGTCGCTCGAATGAGTTTCCTGGTACAACACGTAAAGATAACGAGGGAATGGGGTTGGGGATCTGAATAGCGTCTTTAGTAGTAGTATAGCGTCTTTGAGTTTGAGCAGGACATGTTAACACTAGTAAAAAGAAAAACAAAGCAAACAAACAAATCGATGTAAAAAACCCACAAAGACAGCCAGACCGGTGAGGAGCAGCGACTGTGTATCACACCGGCTGTCGGTTGTAGGTTTTCCGTGAGGAGCAGCGACTGTGTATCACACCGGCTGTCGGTTGTGGGTTTTTGTCTCTGAGACAAAAAAGGTTTTCCGTGAGGAGCAGCGACTGTATATCACACCGGCTGTCGGTTGTGGGTTTTTGTCTCTGAGACAGCGACTGTGTATCACACCGGCTGTCGGTTGTGGGTTTTGGTCTCTGAGACAGCGAGGAGCTCAGGGGAATAACAAGTTTAAAAATCAGGTCAACATGACGTATAATATTATGAGGGCGCCAGAGCGTGTCATTTCGCTAGCTTAGTGACTTAATGCTGTCTGGTACTGACTCTATTTCCCGTTTCTGAAGTGAATCAGTTTGAAAGCACTGAATTCTCATCACAAAACAGAGAATTGGTTCAAAATGAAACTGAAATTCTACGGCAGACTGGGATTATTAAATTGTACTAATGTTGGGCTCGATGAAAAGATTTTTCAACAGCTTTGGTGGCAAAACTCTTTTTCTTCGCGTTTCCCTGCTAGACCTCAGGGGTAGTCGACTGCTGGTTCTTCAACCTGCTGTGCAAATGATTTTTACGTATGTGACTGTTTTTCCTACAACATAGGGCCCCTTGCCTTCAGACAGCCACATTCCAATTTCGAAGGTACACTATATAATATGTTTTTAAACTGACGAGATTATTCGCCCTTATCCGAGAAGGCTAGGTGTTTGATTTTTCCTTCCCAAAAATTAGAGGTGTGGCTGAAAGACAACAGTAAGGAGCCAGGGAAAGCAGTACATGTACAAAATGTTCGGGGTAAAGGAGACAGGGATGGGTGGGATGGGGGGATGGATATTGGAAGACAAAAAAGAGATGGAAGCAGTTTACTGAGAATTTCTAGAAAACAGGAAAAAAGGTGAAATTCTTTTTTCTTTCATTTTTTTTCCAGTAGTATTTTATGTGGGCGAATCCTGCGTCTCGCGTTCGCTGACTGATAATTTTAAACACTTAAAGTTTAAACTTGACAACTAATAAATAGAAACTTTGCTATTTAAGCATAATGGTAGGGCGCTGCATTCACAATGGTTTTGTTGTGCTTGACGATAAATACTTACACTAGTGGTTAGGCTACCGTACTCGTAATCGTGAGGTTGCGGGTTCGGGGGTTCGAGCCGCAGGCCCGACGTTGTGTCCTTGGGAAAGGCACTTTACACAAATTTTCCTCACTTCATCTAGGTGGGAATGGGTACCCGGCCATAGACAGCGAAAGATCTTGTCAGTATGTTAGTGTTTTAGCGCCCATAAATGCCTGCTTGCAATGTATGCTTTCCCAGGAAGTTGAGTTTGTTTCAGAATGCTCTCAGGTCTGCTGGGTAATAGTATAAATTGTAAAGCGCATAGAGCTTGTTGTTGAGCGGGGATTTGCGCAAAACAAATGTTGTCTATTATTAATAAGATGAACGGTTTTCTATAGCAGCCAGCAGGTATCGTAATTCTCCCTCGCTTGGTGAGTATATATTAGACCATATTAGTAGGAAATAA
>NW_004797789.1:223867-225403 GCF_000002075.1 Aplysia californica
CACACACACACACACACACACACACACACACACACACACACACAAACACACACACGAACACTTGCGGCACATTTGAACCATCGCAGACAAATGAGAAATACAAATTTCCATATTTCATAGCATGCATGCTGTTGCTTGCCTTTTACAGTTTTGGACAGACGCACAAAAATGCAAAATCTCATGAATAATGAACACTGTTATGCTTCTTTTTTAAATAGCATTGCGCTAGAAAAGCTCATCTTAACGTTTGCCTAATTGTCCAACATCTTTAAGGCTTGTCCAATTATCAGAACGCACATCCTCTAAAAGTTGTTGAGACCTTTAGACAAAGTTCTTGTCTCTCCTTTACGGACGCTCTAAAATTGTCGAGACATGTACGTGATAAACAATAAAAATATATGGTCGCTTTTAAGCACAAGGGGGCTATCCCGAAAAATGCTGTTTTGAGAAAATCGAAGTTAAAAATTTTAGATCCTTATTCAGTTTATTTAAAAGACAAGGACAGTTTTCTCTGTAACCAAACAAATACATGTATACACACCAGTGAAACCAAACTTCTCCTATAGGTGGGGCAATGCCTACTTTTTGTGTAGATCAAGATTTCTGGAAACCCGCGAAATCTGGGTTAGCCCGCTTCTCCCTAAAAGCGACCATACGTGAGTGGTTTTTACACCCCTATCGACAATAGACCAGGCTTGAACCCCCCCTCCCCCCTCTTAAATGATCTAAATTGTGTTGAAGCGGGCGTAAAACCAACTGCATTAAGGGGGGGGGGGGGGGGCTACACCTGAAGGCTATCTCGCTTATTACTGGACCGAATTTTACCAAATTTCACACATATAACAAGCATAGTAAGGAGTCGTTAAATCCGCAATCAAATTTGAGAAAACGTTTCCTTGCCATGGATACGGCGGCCATATTTGATTTTGTTGATATGTCTTACGTAATGAATACCGCACTTATCGCTCATGGAAATTAAATGTTTTTTTGCATGCGTGTTCACAAACATGCTTGAGCTGAGTTTTAGAAAGTCACACCCCCCCCCCTAAAAAAACAAAAACAAAAAAACAAAAACAAAAACAAACAAGCAATAACAACAAACAAACAAAAAAATAACCCGGTGAGTGAAGGGCGACAACCGTTATAGGGTGGACCTGTTTTTACCCGGAAGGACAAGCCTTTCAAACCGGATATGTTTGCGTGTGGGGCGGTCACCTCTGCCTGACCTTCACTTGAAATGCCTGTGGCCATCTCAAGATCGGAAGGGTCTTTTTCCCGTGAAACTTTTCCTCTATATGACGTTGGCTACTGAGTACCTGCTGTCGCATGTAAAAGTATCGAACTAAGGGTTTATCGCTGAACGTTTTTGGTGAGTCTGAGGGTTATTCGAAGAGGCAGACCCTGAAATAGTTGGAGTGCTAGTCGAGGAATCTCTGCATGAGGTCAGAGAAAGAGAGAGAGAGAGAGTGACACACACACACAGAAAGAGAGAGAGAGAGAGAGAGAGAGAGAGAGAGAGAGAGAGAGAGAGAGAGA
>NW_004797789.1:226309-228498 GCF_000002075.1 Aplysia californica
TTATTATTATTATTATTCTGTCCAATCAGCAGCAGGCACGTCACTATCTCAGAATTACAACGCTCTTTCTGCTAAAAAAATTGACATAAAACATTTTGAGCTTTAGATGTCAAGCTGTTCTGAATGCAATTTTTTGAATATCTTGACAACGACTACGAAAAATTCTACGATTTTGATAGAAGAGATGTATCACATGGTTTCTGGCCCCATGGTCTAAGTAACTCAAAATGGCCGAAGATGTCAGACAGAACTGAGTAGTTCTAAGGTTGCGACACACTTATTATGTCCGATCAACAGCAGATCGGAGGCTGTGTTGTCGCACATTTCGGACCGCTATACACCCACCTGAAACAAAAATTTCGATATTTCATAGTATGCATGTTCTAGCCAGCTTTTCTAACTTTCAAATAAAGGTAAAGGAATTGAGACATCTGTGTAAATAGCGAAAGTTATGTTTATTTTTTACAATGTCCCCAAAACAACTCGTCTTTTCAAGCGTTCTTGACTGACCAGTAAGTTGCTCTGGGTCTACCCCTGCCTCTTTTGCCTTCAATTTTGCCACTGAGAATTAAATGTCCAAGGACGTTATGTCTATTCAAGTGGTTAGTGTATATGTATGTTATTTTAGGCGCATGATCACCCAGGGCCTGGATATGTAAAGATTAGAGGAACTGACCACGGACAGACACGCGTTGTGTCAACTGCTCTCTGCCTTATATAACTGACGGTGCACGGAGACAGTAAGTGAGGGAGTAAGTCCATACTCTTTTTAGAAGATAAGGAGTACACATTGAAGAAAAAGACTATTTGTGAGGCAGCGTGGTGGAATCAGGCTCTCGTCAAAATAATCAAAGTTAAGAAACTTGCATTTTCCGCAGGTTTTTAAAAATTTTCGTCAAATTTTTGTTTTTTGGCTCAACACCTTTCATGCCCAATAAAGAACTCATTTCTCTGTGGATTTTTCTTTAAAACGTTAATTAAAAGCACAAAAATGTAAATTTTCAGTTACGACGGACTCTTAAGCTAAGGAAATAACTAATTTTTGGCGGCCATTTTCTCACTAATTTTACCTCTGAAAACAGGTGACTCCCACCTCCTTCATTCGCAAATATCTCGACTAGTATTCAAGATAAATGAATATTTTTTTCATCCAAATAAAGACAAGTGAACAAGCTTTCAGATTATACTAATAACTCTACATGCCCAAAAATTGACGAGAGCCTTATTTCACCACGCTGCCTCACATTTTGCTTCTTTCTTTTTTCAGGGACCCCAGAAGTTGTTAAACACACCTCAATACACAGCGTTCCGGGTGCAGGAAGGGGAATGGCAGTGCAGTCGTAACGTGTGGATATTTTACGAATCGTCCGCAGTTAGAATGGTCAGTGAGCTTAGGGTGAGACTCACGACGAAAGTATTGGATGACTCCACAATGAGGTCAGTTAGAAGTTCATACCTGTGGGTCTCTAAGCCAGACGTGATAAACCCTCGTTCCACACCAGTGCCCTGTGGCCTTTTTGTTGGCATTGTTGGCAACTATGTCATGCCATGAATAGTTCTTTAGTTTTAGTTTTAGTAAGGTTTTACGGCACTCGCAACTGCATAAGGTCATGTGAGCACCAGAAGATCAGAGGTGTTACAAGAGAGTAACAAACATAAAAAAGAAGAAGGGGAGATAAGGATGATAGATGTTTGATAGGAAAGAAGACGCAAACCACACCAGAGCACCCGCCAACCACGGTACATGCCGTTGCGACCTGGGTTGTAAGGGGAGGTACATAAAGGCACCACTTTTTGTTTGGAAGATTCTATTTCAAGGGTTTTTAAATAAGAAATAGCGCTTTAAGGTCACGAGCGAAGCCGTAAGGTTTAACCGACAAACGATAATGTGCTTAGACTAACTTAGACAGGTAGTACACCGCTGTAGATCAGGGAAACGCGCTTCTTTCTGAGGCAAGTTGCGGTGTTTGTGATCCTTACAAGGTACTTGCTATTATTTCAAATTCTTGACTCTCTATAACCTGCTGCCTGCTTGCAAGGTCTATTACCTCTCATCCTTATTGGATTTTAAAAGTCATAATCAGTCCATGATGGTTGAACTCTTCTTCCCATCATCATCATCATCATCATCATCATCATCATCATCATCATCATCATCATCATCATCATCATCATCATCATCATCATCA
>NW_004797789.1:228598-237599 GCF_000002075.1 Aplysia californica
ATAATAATAATGATGATGATGATGATGATGATGATGATGATGATGATGATGATGATGATGATGATGATGATGATGATGATGATGATGATGATGATCATCTAATCAGTTGTGTTAATCAACATCTTTACCGTAATAGTAAGCCTCTTTCACGGTTACACGCAAAAGAAATGAGTTCGATTCCTTTAAGTGGAAGTCTCTAGTGCCGACATCCCTCGCGTCTGTCTACTGTACTGTTGCATCCTCCTCCTCAGCCCGGGTGGCCTTGACCTGCGGAGATGAAGCAGCCCGTCTCCTAAATGACCGACATTATGTCGATTTAGTCAGTTACGTATGGTTACGTGCTGTCATTTCCTATCTTGTTAGTGGAAGGGTCAGGGATAGAGTTGGTCGAAATCCACTTTGACTCATTTTGAGATAAAAAGTGGTGTTTTTTTTTGTTATTAGAAATGATAAACCTATAAATGAATTTTCATTTCCTACTTTGAGAAAGTTCTGCAAATTGACAGCTGAACAGCGAGATCTCTGTCAAAGACATGTGACACAAATTTGCGAGGCAGCGTGGTGGAATCAGGCTCTCGTCAATTTTTGGGCATTTAGAGTTGTTGGTATCATCTTAAAGCTTGTTCACTTGTCATTATTTGGATGAAAAAAATATCCATTTATCTTGAATACAAGTCGAGATATTTGCGAAAGAAGGAGGTGGAGGTCCCCTGATTTCAGATGTAAAATTAGTGAGAAAATGGCCGTCAAAGATTAGTTTTTTTTACTTAGCTTAAAAGTCCGTGGTAACAGAAAATTTAAATTTTTTATGCCTTAAATCAACGTTTTTCAGAAAATTTCACACAGAAATGAGTTCTTTAATGAGTATGAAAGGTGTCGAGCTAAAAAATCCAAAATTTGATAAAAATTTACAAAACTGTGGAAAAATGCACGTTTTTTCACCTTGATTATTTTGACGAGAGCCTGATTCCACCGCGCTGCCTCACAATTTAGTTCATAGATCATAGTGTTACGTATATACGTTGAATAATTACGACGAGCTTTAGAGGGGAAAAGGTGAGCGCGGGACAGTTGTCTTCAGCCATCTAATGTCAGCCATCTGATGGAGAATCATATTCTGCACGTATGTGATCAAGGGCTGACGTGCTGTCTGATGATAATATTGATAAGTTATATCAAGTGCACACTGCCGATCAGATTCAGTCGAACTGGGTCGTCGGGGATGGCCAGATTGTCTTCCATGTAGGTGTAAAAGCTACCGTCGTGGCACAATTCGACCGGATTCGTCCGAATTTGATTGTGACCTTAAAAAAAAAAGCGTTGGTTTTTCAAGGTCGCGAGTAGAACGGTCGGATGTTCCCAGTGCGTGCCCAGAATGCGGTGATGGACAGTGTAGACTTGGAGAAGCTGTTACTGATAGATCAAGAAAGTCATCGATGTCTGCAGGATTCAAGAAACTCTCCATACAATACAGCAGCTTGGATATGCATCAATAGGCACTTGAAGCCGTTAAGGAAGGAGCTGGTCGTGTTGTGAGCGGAAAGTTTTGTGTACAACAGCTAAGTGCGCCGGTCACAGTTTTCTATTTTTGTAACATTTTAACACAACAGCTTAAACGAAATAAACGAATAAACGAAAGCGACGGGCAAAGTTCCTTGGACACACAATGCGGAAAGAAGCATTGGAGAATATTGTAACAACAGGCAAGTTTGATGGTAAGAGAAGCAGAGGCACACAGAGAGAAAAGAAACTGGACAAGATGACAACATGGCTGGGAACAGCAAGAACGACAGACACCATTGTTACAATGCAAGACAAAGTGAAGTACAGGTCCGTGATCGCCCACGCCAGTCTGCAAGGCCCCGGATAATGATGAGCGTTTTGACGCAACAGGGAGGGCTCTATTCGTTGTGTGCACTGAACTCCCATTAATCGACCCGATCAGACCTGGCCGACTTATAATGGATACACGTTTTAGTTTGGCCAAACATTGCATTCGACCATATTTTAATCTCAAGACACAATAGAAGAATCAAATAAATGTGTAATTTCTTCCCCCAAGGACAGACTTGTCATCGTGGTTGGTTGACGGATGCTCCGGTGGGATTTTCTCCTCCTTTCCTATCAAGCATCTGTCGTCCTTATGTCTCCTCCTTTCCTAACAAGCATTTGTCGTCCTTATCTCTCCTCCTTTTTCGTGTTTGGTGCTCTCTTGTAACCAAGGAGATTAAAAGTAATGGAGGATGCCCTGTGGGCGGCACCGCACGCCTGATAGGAGCCCTCTCTCGCGGCGGAACCGTGGGCTACCTGCGCTGCGCGATTGCCCGACTAAGGCACTGAAATGTAGATAAGAAAGAAGGTTTTATTCCGAGGTCCTTCAGATTAGGCAAGTCAATTAGTAAAATTGCCTTGCACCTGTGTTGTATTTAAGTGTAAGAACCGATATGATGCTGCAGTGGACCGAAGTTTTCACAGTTAAGTTGTTTCCCTTTAAAAAAATTTGAATGAAAGTGTTGCTATGCCCCCAGCAACACAATTTAAATAATTAATTCATAAGAGGCTGGCCCCGGCGCTTTATGCCAAGGCCAACCCAGGCTGAAAGGGATACAACACCCCAGCAGAAAGACTGAGACACTCAATTTTTTAAAGTATTCGTATTCATAAATATATATAATTATTATGAGTATATATATATAATTATTATGTGTGTGTATGTATATACATATTATACATTTTAATTAAAGATATTGCTTTCCTTTGTTTGTGCAAATTAGATGCTACTGTAGTCTAAATGTAGATATCTAGAGGCTCCGTTAGAACATGAAATCAATATTCAACAACAATAATGATGAATATTTTCTATGTTAAAGAAACACCAAACCATATCAGATGAGGGGAGAAGGTAGGGTGGGGTGGATAAGAGTTTGAGTCTTGTTAGATAGAACTATACTCGGTTTAATTCTATTGTTGTAGTCTTCACCTAAGATCCCACAATCAATAATTCCGGTTCACTTAAGATTCTGCTGTTAAAAAATGAACCAAACAAAGAGCAACAAATTTTACTACACAAGAGTCATCACTAAGATAAATAATTATCCCCCTCTGGAGTGTAATAAGGGACTAAAACCGCTGCTCTCCATATCATACTTTACTGAAAAAAAACCCTTCAAAGGTTATCCACGCTCATGCATGCGATCACACCTCCAAGGGTGCTGTTATCTCTTTTTTTGTGTGTGGAATATTTGAAATCATTGTGCGCTCTACTTTGTGAAAACCAGGAAACAAATTTATTGTGATCAATAATACTATTTATAGACCAAGACATACTGTTAGCAATTAGATAAAGCAAACATTGACCCTCTTTTGTGTCCGCTATTCCTTACACATAAAGTTAGTTATGGCGCACGCATAGAATCATGCAATCATATATCTTAAATTCAGTTTAAGAGTATATTTTCATCCATTTCTTATAATTAAATATTTTAGCATCTTGAAAGATTATCTTTTTAATTTGGTATGTTTGATAATTTTATGTTACTCGGACAAGTTTTCTTCTTATTTTACACATCTTTTTGATTTTTAAACTAGATTATAACATAAAACTCTTAAAGAATTGAACAGTCCGTATCACACACATAATTTTTTCTCCCTGTCATTATCCGTCAGCCCGTCAGTTGATCACAATCTCTTTCTCTCTCTCTCTCTCTCTCTCTCTCTCTCTCTCTCTCTCTCCCTCTCTGTCTGTCTGTCTGTCTGTCTGTCTGTCTGTCTGTCTGTCTGTCTGTCTGTCTGTCTGTCTGTCTGTCTGTCTCAATCACACTCACTCTCTCTCTCTCTCTCTCTCTCTCTCTCTCTCTCTCTCTCTCTCTCTCTCTCTTATTTAATTTTCCCCATTCTCCTTCGTCCCTTCTCAAGCCCCATCCCCTCTTCCTTGCGTGCATTCCCCCACCCCGCCCACCCCCACAACGTGGCCCAGCCCGATAAAATTCTATAAAAAGAAACGCCACAGTTCGTGATTTAGCCCACACTCGGTGGCCATATTTGATCCCCAACGCGGCGTACTGCTCGCGGCGCCGCGAAGAGAGAGAGGAGGCTCCATTAGTTCTAAACTCCTTGCTTGTAACACATCTATTCTTCGGCACTTATACATGTACGACCTAATTGTGTTGCAAATGCCGTAAAACTCTTACTAAAACTTTGATTGGACACCCTCGCCACAACGCCTTCCCACCCAAACAACAGAACCTGAGCAGCTGCTAACCAGCGAACCTCCGTGCTCCCCTCATCACCCCTGCACCCCCTTCCTCACCCCTGCGATGTGATGGGATGTTTAGACTCAGGTAATGTCAAGCAAGTGTCGGTGACACGGGGATCAGATGGGTGGTCACTGGAGTGTGTCCTTGAGCAAGACACGACAACCCTAGCTCAAAATACAGAGCGCTGCACAGTGGCGACCGACACTGGCATTGTTTGTAAACTGTTCTGTATTTTTGTAATAGTGTGTACTTATGTATGTATTTATGCATGTATGTATTTATGTATGTACGTATTTAAAATGTATTCATGTATGTATGTTTGCCATTGTAAAACAAAGTGCCTTTCTGGGACAATTAAAAGTGTAATTTATTTTATATTTTTATTTTTATATGTGTCTAGCGGAGTGATCCGGAAGCTTTACCAACCGCCGGCAGGCTCATACATTAATGATGTCAATCTAAGTCATATATTATCTCGCACTTTCCCCGCTCGACCCACTTTTTAAGCTCATCAGTCGAAGCTTTTATCTCTGATTAAATATGGAGCGTATGGTATACTCTGCTGCAGTGTTTTATATTATAGTACATGTCAATGTGTAAAAAAAAATCAGGACCAATTTAATAGGCAATAACTTGGTCATCTTTCAACAATCTTCATATAACTTTTAATATAACAAATAACATTTTAACCCAAGGGGACGCCAAATTTGTCATTATGAAGAAAAATCAATTATTAATGTGTTCGAAAAAATATCAAATTAAAAAAATGTTAACCAAATAGAGCAGAACGTAAAACTTTATAACTCCTTTAAAACCAACCATGTCCCAATGTGTATACTTAACACACGCCTCTGTGGTACATTTTAAAGAAGTTGTTACATTTTGCGTTTCCCTTTATTTTGATTGGAATCTTAAAAACTTGATATTTCTCGAACAAGTAAGTCCATTTTCTTTCACAACGACAGATATGACATCTCCTCAGATGAGTTTTATTTGTTTAAAGATTTCCAAAAATACTGTAAAGGTGTTAAATGTCCCCTCCTTTTTTAGTCTCCCTGTATACTCGTAACATGAGTTGATATGATAATATGTTATAACATAGTCTTGGCTTTAAATGGTTATGACGTTGTATTGATTGATTAGATGTGATGTGGCATTAAGTGGTATGGTCAATACAATACAGTATAGCATAAATATTATCTTTAATATAGCATTGAATGTTAAGTTTTAGTTTGCACTTTGCGGCACTTGTAATACAGTTAGGACATATGCGTGTCGACAATTAGAGATATTACTATATTATTATAACTACATAGCAATATACAAAGAAAAGAAAGAAAGATAAGGAAGATAGATGTGTTTAGTTTTAGTAGAGGTTTTACGGTGCTCGCAGCTGCATAAGGTCATATGAGCGCCAGAAGATTAGAGGTGTTACAAGAGAGTAGCAAACATAAAAAGGAAGAAGAGGAGATAAGGACGATAGATGTTTGATAGGAAAGAAAGATAAAAACTACACAATAGCACCCACCAATCACCCAGCGGTATTGAATAGCATGGTATGTTTGGTATGACACTTTGTTTGTTTGTTTGTTTGTTTGTTTAGTATAGGGTTTTACGGCGCTCGCAACTGCATACTGTCATATGAGCGTGCGGGACACACCTAATACTTTTTCGTTGGTAGGAAATTTTGAATTTTGCCCGGGTGGCGGCCGAAGCCTACTCTTATCGATTTTAGACCACCAAGGGATCTTTAACGTGCGCAACTTGCACACGGGCCCTCCGAGATTTTTCGCCCTTGTCCGAGAAGGCTAGGTGTAGATCTTTCCTACCAGAAGATCAGGGGTGTGGCAGAAAGACAGCAGTTAGGAGGAGCCAGGGAGTAGCAGTAGAAAGGCTGCAGAAAGAGTCAGGAGCCCAGAGGAGGGGGCAAAGGGGGTGAGGGGTGGGGGCAGAAAGTGGAAATGAAAGCAGACACAGAAATTTGTTAGAGATCAGGAAAGGATGTGAAAGGAGACAATTTTAGAGAAGAAATATTTTTGGTCGCTACCCGGAATCGAACCCGGGACCTTTGAATGAGAGGCCAACACCTTAACCTCTAGGCCACGAGAGCCCCCTTATGACACTGTATAGCAGGTATGTTTGACATGGTGTTGTCTGATGTGGGTTGTTAGATCTTGCCCTTTACAGCATGGCATGACTTTAAGTCTTTAGTTTTAATAAGAGTTTAACAGCACTTGCAATACAATAAGGTCATAGAAGTGCCGGAGAATAGATGTGTTACAAGAGAGTAACATACACCCCCCCAAAAAAAAGACAAAAAAAAAGACGGAGGAGACATAAGGACGATAGGAAAGAAGGAAGAAAACCACACCAGGGCACCCACCAACCACTCACTGGTATTGTTTGATATGGTTTGTTTTGATATTTCCTTATACAGCATGGTATGTTTTTTACTTGGTAGTTTTGATAAGAATTTTAAGGCACTTCCAATACAAATAGGTCATATAAGTGCCGAAGATTAGAGGTACTGCTAGAGAGTATCATACAAAGAACAGAAGGAAGAGGGATAGGAAAGGCAGATGTTTGGTAGGGAAGAAGGATCAAACTACACGAGAGCATCCGCCAACCGCCAACTCACCCCTTCTCAGACAGCAAAGTGACCCAGCAGACAGGAAGTTAAGTACAGCTTGGAGCGCCGACACAGAAAGCCCAACAGGACAGACTGGCCACTCGACAAAGAATCCAAGTTCAGAAACAACCGGTTACAGTTTCGAACCAGTGTCAGTCAGATCACAGTCCAACATGACAATGATTGCATTTGCCGGCCTTAAAGGAAAACAAACAAACAAACAGACAAACAACAACCCATCTCCCCCCAAAAAACAAACAAACAAAAAAACACAAAAAATACAATAAAAAAATTAAAAAATTAAAAAAGTAAAAAATAACAACCCCCTCCCCCCAAAAAACCCCCCAACAAAAACCAACAGAACCCCACCCAAAAAACCCAAAACGAAACAAACAAGAACCCAAACAAAGCAACCCCCCCCCCCACTCCCAGAAGGAAATTAGAGGGGTAGACTCCCACCTATCCTTTCTCACGGAACCATGCTCCGGACTCATGAACAATTGATGTGAACACACTGGTTTACATTACGTTGTAATATTCTGCTGTGGTTTTTTTTTTATTTATGTAGATGTTTTTTCACACCCCCTAACAATACACTTCAACAATTCAGGAGGCCCGGCGTCGGCCCCAACATGCCTGTCAGGGCCAACCCAGACTGAGACGGATACAACATCCCAGCAGAGAAAGACCAGAATACTTGATAAAAATTCTTTCAACAAGGGAAAGAAACTCCTGTTTCCTGCGCTCGACGGCGAAGCGCCAAACAGCTACACCTTAGACTCCAGTCACATACACAGAAACAACATTCCAAACAAAATACACACACACACAAACACACACACACACACACACACACACACACACACACACACACACACACACACGCACGCACACACACACACACACACACACACACACACACTTGTCACAGATATGTGCATATAAAGATTGTTTATTATACCTGAGGTGAAAGCAACACTAAAATCGTTGCCGCGCATCTTACTTGTTCTCAAAACGTGAGTACACATATCGACGGCTTAGTCGCTACCCAAGAATCACAAAGTTCTATAATATGCTCAGTACCTACCTTTGAGAAATTTGACGTTAAAAAATTTTGAAATTCACAACAGGTCAAGCTTTTTCGAATGCAATTCTTTGAAAATCGTGATAACGACTAACGAATATAATAATATGAAGATTTTGATAAAGCATATGGGTTATTTGGCTTCTGACCTCAAGGTCTTAGTAACTCAAAACAGCTAAAAATGTCGAAATAATAATATAGAACTTCGTAAGTCTGAGGTAGCATAGTGTAAGACTCCGCAACTTGACATCTTTTTGTAAAGTGACGAGGTCTGTGTGTGGAGGAAAGGGAGGGGGGGTGGTCTAGAAGTTAAGGTATTCGCCTCTCTTTCAATAGTTCCCGGGTTCGAATCAGGATAGCGACGGAAAATTTTCTTTTCTTAAAGTTTCTCTTTTCATATCATTTCCTACTCTCTAGCAATTTTCTGTCGTCTGCTTCCGTCTCCACTTTCTGCCCCCACCCCCTCACCCAGTTTGCCCCCTCCTCTGGGCTCCTGACTCTTTCTGCAGCCTTTCTACTGCTACTCTTCGGCCCCTTCTTACCGATGATCCTATGGAAGGTAAGATCTAAAACTTAGCCTTGTGGGATAAGGGCGAAAACTCTTGGAGGTCCCGTGTGCAAGTTGCACACGTTAAGGACCCCTTGGAAGTCCAAAATCGATAAGAATAGGTTTCGGCCGCCACCTGTGCAAAATTCAAAATTTCCCACCCACTGAAAATGTTTGATGTGTCCCGCGCGCTCATATGACCTTATGCAGTTGCGGGCGCCGTAAAAGAAATACAAAAAAAAAAAAAAAAAGAAAAAAAAAAGAGTGGCGTGTGTCGGAATCTTACACTGAGCAGTCGATATGCAGCATTAATATTTCAGTCTCAAACATGTTCACGAAAGACATTCCCTCTCGTTGTACATATAGAAATTAACCAGTTGTGTATACACGCTGGAAGAGACTCTTGTTTGAAAGAGTCTTCAATACATAAATCAATGGCAGAGAGATGGTTTGAGAGGGAGGGAGGGAGGGAGAGAGAGAGGGAG
>NW_004797789.1:238919-241221 GCF_000002075.1 Aplysia californica
GTGTGCGTGTGTGTGTGTGTACTTGTGCGCGCATGTGTGTGTGTATGTTTGTGTTGTTGTTGTGTGTGTGTGTGTTCATGTGTGTGTGTATCCATGTGCATATGTGCATGTATTTGTACGTGCGTCTGTATGTGAAAGTGTGGTCGTAACATACACACACGTATTGCATTGCTAGCTCCAGACACATCTGGGTAGCTAGCTTGGTGCAGGTCAAGGAGCCTGTAAACTCCTTGGTGCAGGTACAGACCCCGCCCATATACCAGCCACGCCCACTTTTGTGACGTCAATCCCGAGGTTCCGGCCGTGACGTAGTACGTGTCTGGTCACTGTGAGGCTGTCCTCAGCTGCCGCGGGGAACGGGTGCTCGGGGGCTCGTCTGTAGCTGTCGTCCGTGGTGGTGGTGGTGGTGGTGGTGGCGGGAGGAGGAGTTATCGTTGTTTTAGTAAGCGTTTTAAAGTACTTGCAATACCATAAGGTCATATAATGTGTGCCAAAGATTAGAGGTGTTACAAAACATTTATTTTAGTAAGTGTTTTACGGCAGTTGCAACACTATAAAGTCATATAAGTGCCGACGATTTGAGGTGTTACAAGACATTTATTTTAGTAAGTGTTTTAAGGCGGTTGCAACACAGTAAGACCATATAAGTGCCGAAAATTCAAGGTGTTACAAGAGAGTAACCAAAACAAAAAGGAAGGACGAGAAATAAGGACAATAGGTGTTTGATAGGGAAGAAGGAGTAGACTCCACTAGGGCACCCGCCAACTACCCACAGAGGAGGGGTGTTGGTGGTGGTGGTGGGAGTGGGGGTTGTAAGATGGTGGTGGTGATGGTTACGGGGTGGTGGAGAGCATGGTTTTGTGTGTGTGAGTGGGGGGGGGGGCATGGTGTGTAAGAACTCACTGTTGCAGTCGTGGTGCAGTAGATGTTATAAAAGATTTACACATCATATTCATACCGATTAGCTTCGTTGGCATCATGCTGGGTTAAGGAGCGGATGGTCCGGGTTCGAATCCCAGATAGGGTGTTCTTGAACTGGGGTCGTTTTGTGAGGTTTACAAGGCTATTGACCCTTTTAGATCGTACCTATCGGAGAAGGATGTTTCATTCATAGGCCCAACCCATTTAACTACATAAAAGTGTTGTCAGGGACGTCAAAACCAGTCTCTTACTGTTACAAATTTTCCCATATACACATCTTAATTGTAAGTGAATGTGTTTATCGCCATGTTTTTCCTGACTTATTAAATTCCCTAAGACAATTTTGGAACTTGCACCAAAACAGACATACTGCATAAACAACAAGAAGAAACAAAAGAAGTAGGACCTTCCAGTGTCCCCTCTCTCCCCCACCCCCCAACTACCCGCACAACCTTCCCAAACTGTGCTGAAAAGAACGTAAATCGAAAGCCCAGCCCCAACACGAGAGACTTACTCCACGCTCACCACCACTGCCCTCGATCCTTTGGCGATCTCATATGCCGTCAGGTCGTATGTCGCTGGGGACAGTAACAACAGTCATTATAACAACAACAGCAACAATAAAACTAACAACAGCAGCAGCAACAACAACAGTAGCATCATCATCATCATCATCATCATCATCATCATCATCATCGTCATTATCAACAACAACTATAACAGCAATAAATAACAACAGCAGCAGCAGCAGCAGCACCAGCAGCAACAACAACAACAGCAATTTCAACAATAACAACAACAACGACGACGACAGCAGTAGCACCAGTCAAAAACTTAAATAACATCAACGACAATAACAATAACAAAAGTTACAACCTCAACAACAACAACAGCAACAACAACAACAACAACAACAACAAATGTTATAGCAACAACAGGAACAAGGGCAATAGGATAACTGGTCGCTTTTAAGGACAATCAGGCTAACCCAGATTTCGGGGGATTCCAGAAATCGTGACCTACACTAAAAGTGGGCATTGCCCTACCAATAGGAGAAGTTTGGTTTCATTGGTGTGTATATATTATGTTTGGTTATAGAGAAAACTCTCCTTGTCTTTTAAAGAAACTGAACAAGGGGCAAAAAACTTCACCTTCGATTTTCTCAAAACAGCATTTTTCGGGATAGCACCCTTGTGCATAAAAGTGACCAATTACAGAAATAATGACACCAAAAGAGAATGGCAATTTACGAAGTAACAAAGAGACAAAAGAGTTCCCAGAGAGACACATTGCTCATCAGCTGGAGGTGCAACTTGCACACATAAAAAAAACCCTCACACTTTTGACCAGTCATTTTCTCAGCTGTATATATATATATATA
>NW_004797789.1:244554-247122 GCF_000002075.1 Aplysia californica
GTAGTGCACCCAGTCCCTGTATTTGCCCCGTTTGTTCTCCGAGATTTTTAGCTTTATAGTGTTAGTAAAAGTTTTACGTGACGGGAAAAAGAAAAAGAGGTCGACCAAACGGAACAATCACAGAGGGACAAACGCGGGAAGAGGCAATCACCCATGGCCTAGATGTGCCTAGATCAAGGCGTACTATACAGTACTCCTTGGCCTAGATTTAAAGGAGGTGGCAAGGAACAAGCAGGCAAGCGTGACGTGGACTGCTCTCTGTCTTATTTACCTCATTGTGTGGGGGGAGGTTGGATTAGATTGAAAAGAGTATGTAGGTCATATGAATGGCGAAGATTAGAGATGTTATTAGAGCGAAACTTAAAAAAAAAAGAAAAGGAGAGATAAAGAAGATACATGTTTGGTAGGAAAGAAGGAACTTACTATATCAAACCACTCGCCAACTACTCATTTAGCTATTTTTTAAAAAGCCTTTAGTTTATGAACATGCTTCCATCTTCTACCTGCCCCCTCCCACCCTCTCCCAGAAACGACATACCTCATAGTTGTAATGTGAGTTAAATATCCATCGACACGACAACCGTTATTTAGTGCTAAAGAAAAGCAAGACAGACAGACAGATATCCAGACAAACAGACAGACAGACAGACAGACAGACAGACAGACAGACAGACAGACAAACTGACTGACTGACAGACAGACATACAGACAGATAGACAGGCAGACAGCCAGCCAGACAGCCAGACTATCGAGAAACATTCTAGAATTCCTGGGAAGCATACAGTGCAAACAGCAAGGAGAAACACATTGAGCGCTAAACGCTGACACACTGACAAGATAAGAGCTTCGATCTCTTTTTACAGTATGCAGCGTCTGAAGCTAATTTTTAAAAAAAGTATGGGGGCTCTCGTGGTCTAGAGATGTTCGCCTCTCATTCAGTAGGTCCCGGGTTCGAATCCAAATAGCGACGGAAAATGTTCTTTTCCTTAAAAAAATGTATCCTTTCACATTCGTTCCTGCTCTCTAACAATGTTCTGTCGTCTGTTTTCCTCTCCACTTTCTGCCCCTACCCCCTCACCTCCATTGCCCCCTCCTCTGGGCATCTGACTCTTTCTGCAGCCTTTCTACTGCTACTCCTTGGCTTCTTCTTACTGCTGTCTTTCAGACACACCCCTGATCTTATGGCAGGAAAGATCTACACCTAGCTTTCTTGGATAAGGGTGAAAAAGCTCGGAGGTCACGTGTGCAAGTTGCGCAGGTTAAAGATTCTTCGGTGGTCCAAAATCAATAAGAGAAGGCTTCCGCTGCCACCCGTGTAAATTTCAACATTTCCTACCAACTCAAAATGTTTAATGTGTCTCGCACGCTCATATTATAACCTTATAATGCAATTGGGAACACTAATACAAAAAAGTATTAGATTCTATTCAAATAAAACAAGCGTCACTCACCTTGACGTCACCAAAAGTTGCGGAAACGTAATTGTGGTCCAGAGTCGCCTCCATGACAGCCCTGATACCGTACGGGAACTTGTACAAGCCCAGGTACGTCAGTGTCCGCGCCTGCAGGTGGGAGAGGTGCTCAATTAATACTGTGGTCAAGAATTCGTAGCGCAACTTATTGTCAAATGTCTCCTCAACTATCGAACATAGATTCTCCAACTTTTGCACAATGACTTATATCAATTTGTTTTAATAGATGAATATTTCTCCAAACACCTGTACACTATATTCTCGAAAATTCCTAAATAATACTAATAAAAAATCCAAGTGGGTGGTTTCTACGGAATTAAAAAAAGTTTACAGCTGGGGCAATATCGCTTTTAAAGGCAAGTCCGTCATTTTTTTTCCAAATTGTGACGCTATCTTTATTGAACTCAAGTTTTGAGAATCTTAAGAGCAAAAAAAAAAAAAAAATTTAAAAAATGCGTGCACTATAAAATTAATTTCCTGTAACAAATTTTGCAACTAAAAAGTTTCATTGGTGAGCTGTGACGTAGGCCACTTACATGATATACAAAATTAGTGTGAGAAGCGGGAAGTGCTCTGAACAATCATGTGTTCCGCGTGAAGGAGATTTAGAGTATTTCATATAAGAAAAGTTTTTAAAACATCTAGCCTCATTCGTTGTGGAAAAATATGATTACAATAAAACAAATTGATATCAACTGAAGTGGAAAATCTGGTGACATTATATTGATTCACCCGTTATAGAGATATTTGAGGAGAATTTGTGCCACGAACTTTTTAATGTATTATAAACAATGTAACAATGTCAGTTTGAGCGTCAATTTTTCACGATGACCAATGCCTCTTTGTTATGAGCAAACAGAAGCACACCGACACAATAATAGTCATTTAGTTAGTTTAGTTTTAATAGAGGTTTTACGGCGCTCGCAACAGCATAAGGTCATATGAGCGCCAGAAGATTAGAGGTGTCACAAGAGAGTAACAAACAAAAAAGAAGAAGGAGGGATAAGGACGATAGGTGTTTGATAGGAAAGAAAGAGCAAACCACACCAGAGCACCCGCAAACCACCCACTTTATTTTATTTATTTATTTATTATT
>NW_004797789.1:247560-253713 GCF_000002075.1 Aplysia californica
GGTGGTGATGTTCATTTGTTGTTGCTTTTGTTGCTGTTGGTGGTGGTGGGGTTGCTGCTGTTGTTTTTTGTGATGTTGTTGTTGTCATTGTTGCAAGTAGTAGTTGTACTACTAAGCAACGGCAGCAGCAGTAGTAGTAACAGTAGTTGAAGTGGTATTTTTTTGGTAAGTGTTTTATGGCGCTCGTCATTGTACAAGGTCATATGAGTGCGCGCACATTAGTAATAAGTGCAGTAGCAGTAGTAGTAGTAGTAGTAGTAGTAGTAGTAGTAGTAGTAGTAGTAGTAGTAGTACCACCACCACCGCAACAACAGCAACAACAACTGTAAGATTATATATCCTACCACGAGCTGTCCCAAGCCAATGGCCGCCATGATCCCCTGACACTTCCAAGGCTCGGCCATTCCATCTGGCAGAGGGGTGTACAGGTAGGCCGCCAGGACCGCAAAACCCAGTGACGTCACCACAAACATTGGCTTGAGCAACATGGCGACTGCGGTTTCTATTTGAGTAAAGAGAAGCACATAGATACAATAATGGGCATTAGTGCTGGGGAAAAGTAAAAGTGGCAGACAGAAACAACAGAGGGAAAGTATACCCCCGGGGCAGTGCCACTGACTAGTGTCTTTAGGCCATTCCCAAAGGGGGGACATTTCTCATTCAAGCACAGTAGAATTGTAAATGGGCTGACTCATGTCACGCTCATAACTGTGCCTGATCTGCAACAGGGAACTGCTGCTTTTTTCTTTCCTGATCCTTACTATTGTCATTTTCTTCTACTTCTTTTGTATGTTTGTCACTCTCTTGTGACCTGCAATTTCCGGGGTGCATTGATAGTCGAAGCAGGCCTTGAGCTGTTGAAGCTAGAGAGGTGAGCAGTCTAAGTCTGATTCCCTGTAAAGACTTCTTTGTCGACACCCACCCCTTGGCGCTCATATGACCTTATTCAGTTGCGAGCGCCGTAAAATCCTCTACTACAAAAAAGAGGTACAATAAAGAAGTAGGACCTACCAGTCGCTACCCTAGGACTACACAGTTCTATCTGCTAAGTACCTAATTTTGAGGCATTTGATGTGAAAGACTTTGAGTTTCACAATATGTCAATTTTTTTTAGTGCACTCTTTTGAATATCTTGAAAACGACTTCGAATAGTCTTACAATTTTAACAGTGCTGGCAGAACATTTTGTCTCTGACCTCATGGTCTTAGTAGGCCTAACTCAAAAAAGGCCAAAAATGTCAGATAGAACTTTGTGATTCTGAAGTAGCGCAGTGGCGCCCCCCAACCATTCTCTGTGCCAGTGGGTACTGACTGTGATAAAGCTATTGGTGTGCACCAGGCGTTTCAAACTCGCGCCAACGCGACAATTGAGTCATTCAGGTCGATATTTGGAGGCTTTTACTTGGCATGAAAGTTGATGAATAGCATTAGTGCGGCCTGTGTGTGTTTCTCACTGGCATCTCATTACTGAGGTGTTGCCCTAGATTTTTATTACATTTTTAAGGGGGTTGGAAAGGGGGGGGGAGGGTGTACAAGCTAAACGTCCCGATTCGGCTCAAAATTATGGAATTTGGAATGTACGTATTTTTGGCTTCTTCAGCCTGTCTTAAAGCTATTTCCTCGCATAGGAGCCTCATAAAGCCTTATTTTCCCCTTACCGGACATGTTAGTCACCACCATGTCCCCATAAAGTCAGTCTTTTTTTTCCTTGTCCTGATTTTGGTGCCCGTTTTTGTTGGTTACGTAAAAAGAAAGTAATGGTGCAGATTGTTATATGAAAGGGGAATTGTTGAGTCGGTAATGATGATGATGGTGATGATGATGTTGATGATGTTGTTGTCGATGGTGACGGTAATGGTAATTGTGATGGTGAGCATGAGGATGAAAAGTCAATCTTTTAATTTTCTTTATCGCTCGTTTTCTCAAAACGCGGTTTTCTATACACTTTTTAAACAATAACTCCACCATTTTTCATTCAACCTTCATTATTTTTTTCACAGAATTAAGAGAATAATTATGTAACATGCATGCAAGCTAACAACCAGCTTTCATGAAGTGAGGTATTCGCTGTCTAAGACGACATGTCGACAAAATCCAATATTGCGGCCGTCGTGTCCATGGCAACGAAAGTTTTTCTCAAATTTGATTGCGGATTTGCAGACTCCTCACTACGCTTGTTATACGTGATACATTTGATAAAATGTGATCCACTGAAAAGCGATAAATAGCCTTCAGGTGTGGACGCTCCCCCCCCCCCCCATCCCACATTAACAATCACTATTGGTCTATCAAAGCTATGGCTCGTGACAGAGCTGCCGATTGAGTTTGTTGTCTATTCAGGTGTCCCAAAAACTGCATTTGTCGTTTCCTGATGGTTTTTACCATTGACCGTCCCACGTGGGCTTCATCAAGCACTACCTCATTTAATTTCTTTTCCTTCCACGATACTCTTAGCAGTCTCCTAAGAAACCACATTTCTGTTGCTTCTATTTTATTTTCACTATCTTTAGTGATTGTCCAGCATTCACAGCCGTATAGAAGGGTTGACCAAACAGCATTTCAGGACTTTCATTTCGGTGTTCATTGAGGTGTTTCTATTTTTCAGTGGTTAAGATACCGGATTCATAATCTGAGTTTGTTGGTTCGGAGTTTAAAATTCGCTGCTCAGTTCTGGCCAATGCTGTGTCCTTGGGAAAGTTTGATCTACTTTACACGAATTCCCCTCTCTTCATTCAGGTGTAAACGGGTACATGGCCATAGACAACGAACGCTCTTTTCAGTATGTCGGTGTTCTAGCGTCTTGAAAATGGCAGCTTGCGCAGTATGCTTCCTAGGGAGTTGTTTCGGAATACCATTACCCCCCAAACCCCCCCCCCCCCCAACAAAAAACAAGAAAACAAACAATCAAACAAACAAACAAAACAACAACAACAAAAAACTAAAAAAAAACAACAACAAAAAAACAACAAAACAACAACAACAACAACAACAAAAGAAAAGAAAACATATCATCGAAAACAAACAAGCAACCCCCCCAAACCCCCCCCCCCTCCAAAAAAAAACAACAACAACAAAACCCCCAACTAAAACCAAAAAACCAACAACTAACAACTAATGTACGTGAATTTGCGCCCCCATCGACGCGTTTTAGGTTATTCAGGAGGCGGGCTTTTGACACTGCCTAACATGTCCAACTCGGGTTGAGAAGGACATACCATACAAGCAGAAAACCCGACATACTCGACAACAATTCTTCCCACTCGGGAATCTAATTTTGGTCTCCTGCGAGCGTCAGTGAGGCGACTAACTGCTACACCACAGACGCCGATAGAATGCTGTTTGTAGCCTGTCTAGCCTCCTCCTCCTCCTCCTCCTCCTCCTCCTCCTCCTCCTCCTCTTCTTCTTCTTCTTCTTCTTCTTCTTCTTCTTCTTCTTCTTCTTCTTCTTCTTCTTCTATATCATTATTATTATTATTATTATTATTATTATTATTATTATTATTATTATTATTATTATTATTATTATTATCATCATCACCACCGTCATTATTATCATATTTATTATTACTATTACGATTATTATTAGCCTATTATTATTATTATTATTATTATTATTATTATTATTATCATTGTTGTTGTTGTTGTTGTTGTTAGTTTCAATATAACTATTATTATTATTAACTCTTTTTATCCTGGCAGTACTCCCCTAGACTCTGTACCCGCCCTGTGGCCGCTGCGCCATATGAGTTAGAACTCAGTGTGTATATTTCAAAGTGGTGTATTTCTTCAATTTACTCTTTGGTTTTAAGGAAATTTGGCAGTTATGTTAGAGATTGAATGTAGTATCTGAATATGTATGTGCTTAGGAAAAACAGCAATTTTTATTGCACCATGTAGATTTTAAAGGCGTATTCCACCCTCCAATTTGACCCTGATTGCCGCGCCCACGAATTCCCCTTGATCTTGGGTTCACACAGGTCTACCCCTACCTATACGCTGACCGTCTAGACCCCTACTCATCGGTGCTGCGCGAATCCCAGTAACTGTCCCTTCACCACGATCTGATTTACTATTACTACATGTATTAGATAAGTCTAGTGGGTGTTTGGCGGGTGCTCTGGTGTGGTTTGCTCCGTCTTTCCTATGAAACATTTATCGTCGTTATCTCCTCTTCTTCTTTTTTAATGTTTGTTACTCTCTTGTAGCACCTCAAATCTTCTAGCCCTCATATTATGACCTAAGGCGGTTGCAAGCGCCGTAAAACCTCTACTAAAACTAAATGATAAATCTAAATTCCTGTTCGTTATTATCCACAACGGAATTTATGGGACTTGATTCAGAACCACTTTCATCAACTTAGTCTATTACCCCTCACAGCCCTTCTTGAAGTAATTAATCGGTCATGAACGTGCGTTTCCGGGACATTTTTTCAAGCTTCTACACCCATCAAAAACAAAGAAACCGCTGTTTATTGTCTAATAGAAATATTCAGCACAGAGCTAGCATCGCCGTATATACGTATTTTGGTAGTTACAAGCTAGAATAAACAGAGTTTAATATCATCAATCTTTAACCTTAAATGATCTTCAGCCCAATAATCAATGTTGATACCTTCCTGATAATGCACTGAGTGGTCGGGGTAGCGACTGACCTGGTAGCCATTCGTGGGTTTTGCTAGAGGCTCAAGACCATTGAAGATGAAATGAATGATTGATAGCACTTAGGCTAGTGTGAACACAGCTCGAGGTGCATAATCTATATTATCACTCCAGCAAATCGGATGGCTTTCCGAAACAAATACAACTTCGCAGGAAGCATACATACAGGTGCTAAAACACTAACATACTGACAAGATCTACCGCTATCTATGAATAACGGGCAGGAACTCAGTCACACCTGGGTGAAGTGTGGGAAACTCGTGTAATGAGTAGAGGTGGGCAAAATCCGGATAAATATCCAAAAAATCGGATAATCCTCAATAAGTACATTATCCGAATTCAGACTCTTATTAATTCTCTTTCCTGACCCGTTTGTCGAAATGGGTGCACCAATTCGTTGAAGTGATGCTAACCCATTTGTCAAAGTGGTTTTGACCCATTTGCTGAACCGGTTCATAACATATTATTTACCGAAGAGGTGCACTAATATATTATTCGGATTTTGCTAAAGCGACTCATTGCCCAGCCCTAGTAATGAGTCTTTTTCTCATTGAGGACACGCAGCTTTGGGACATTTAAAAAAAAGAATGGAGCATAATATCTTCGTTATTCATGTAGCTTTTCCAACTCTATTTTTGTGTCTATGAAGTTTTTGTTGAAGAAGGCTGGTAACAACATGCTTACTATGTGCAAAGCAGTGTTTCTGACTTTTGGGTTTTTTTGGTAGGTTTTTTTTACGGCGCTCGCAACTGCATAAGGTCATATGAGCTCGCGGAACACATTAACCATGTTCTGTTGGCGCCGAAGCCTACTCTTACCGATTATGGACCTCCAAGGGATCTTTAACGTGCGCAACTTACACGTACGGGACCTATTTCCGAGATTTTTTACCTCTGTCCGAGAACAATAGGTGTAGATCTTTCCCACCAGAAGATCAGGGTCGGGGCTGACAGACAGCGGTAAGACGGAGCCAAAGAAAAGTAGAAGAAAAGCTGCAGAAAGAGTCAGGAGCCCAGAAGAGGGAGCAAAGGAGGTGAGGGGGTGGTTGCAGAAAGTTGAGACGAAAGCAGACGACAGAATATTGTTATAGAGCAGGAAAGAAAGTGAAAGGAGACCATAATATTTAGAGAAGAAAATTTTATGTCGTTTTCCGGATTCGAACCCGGGACCTATTGATTGAGAGGCGAACACCTTAACCTTTAGCTAGACCAGGAGAGCCCCTTGATTTGTGTATAATGGTTTGTGCAGTGCGTCGCAACATTACCCTTGGACGGCTGCTGACCGGATGCTACCACTGGGTTCACGTTGCTACAGACGCCAGGGGCAAAAAGTATGTAAATAGGGAAGACGCATTCATAGTAATGAGCTCTGTGTCAGGTACATACGCCCACAAATGTGTTTCCAATGCTAATTGATGTTCATAGTTTATTTATAGACCGTATACACCGACACACGAACAATGGGGGCTTTGCCATCTCTCTCTCTCTCTCTCTCTCT
>NW_004797789.1:253813-256646 GCF_000002075.1 Aplysia californica
CCAAAAACAAAAAACAACAACCCCCAACTAAAACCAAAAAACCAACAACTAACAACTAATGTACGTGAATTTGCGCCCCCATCGACGCGTTTTAGATTATTCAGGAGGCGGGCTTTTGACACTGCCTAACATGTCCAACTCGTGTTGAGAAGGACATACCATACAAGCAGACAACCCGACATACTCGACAACAATTCTTCCCACTCGGGAATCTAATTTTGGTCTCCTGCGAGCGTCAGTGAGGCGACTAACTGCTACACCACAGACGCCGATAGAATGCTGTTTGTACATAATATAGTCTGTCTAGCCTATTCTTCTTCTTCCTCTTCTTCTTCTTTTTCTTTTTCTTCTTCTTCTTCTTCTTCTTCTTCTTCTTCTTCTTCTTCTTCTTCTTCTTCTTCTTCTTCTTCTTCTTCTTCTTCTTCTTCTTCTTCTTCTTCTTCTTCTTCTTCTTCTTCTTCTTCTTCTTCTTCTATATTATTATTATTATTATTATTATTATTATTATTATTATTATTATTATTATTATTATTACTATTATTATTACTATTATTATTATCATCATCACCACCGTCATTATTATCATTTTTATTATTACTATTACGATTATTATTATTATTATTATTATTATTATTATTATTATTATTATTATTATTATTATTATTATTATTATTATTATTATCCTTGTTGTTGTTGTTGTTGTTGTTGTTGTTGTTGTTGTTGTTGTTGTTGTTGTTGTTGTTGTTGTTGTTGTTGTTAGTTTCAATATAACTATTATTATTATTAACTCTTTTTATCCTGGCCGTACTCCCCTGGACTGTGTACCCGCCCTGGGGCCGCTGCGCCTTATGGGTTAGAACTCAGTGTGTATATTTCAAAGTGGTGTATTTCTTCCATTTACTCTTTGGTTTTAAGGAAATTTGGCAGTTATGTTAGAGATTGAATGTAGTATCTGAATATGTATGTGCTTAGGAAAAACAGCAATTTTTATTGCACCATGTAGATTTTAAAGGCGTATTCCACCCTCCAATTTGACCCTGATTGCCGCGCCCACGAATTCCCCTGGACCTTGGGTTCACACAGGTCTACCCCAAGGAGTTTAGGTCTACCCCTACCTATACGCTGACCGTCTACACCCCTACTCATCGGTGCTGCGCGAATCCCAGTAACTGTTCCTTCTTCATGATCTGATTTACTATTACTACATGTATTAGATAAGTCTAGAGTGGGTGTTTGGCGGGTGCTCTGGTGTGGTTTGCTCCGTCTTTCCTATGAAACATTTATCGTCGTTATCTCCTCTTCTTCTTTTTTAATGTTTGTTACTCTCTTGTAGCACCTCTAATCTTCTAGCCCTCATATTATGACCTAAGGCAGTTGCGAGCGCCGTAAAACCTCTACTAAAACTAAATGATAAATCTAAATTCCTGTTCGTTATTATCCACAACGGAATTTATGGGACTTGATTCAGAACCACTTTCAACAACTTAGTCTATTCCCCCTCACAGCCCTTCTTGAAGTACTTAGTCGGTCATGAACGTGCGTTTCCGGGACATTTTTTCAAGCTTCTACACCCATCAAAAACAAAGAAACCGCTGTTTTTTGTCTAATAGAAATATTCAGCACAGAGCTAGCATGGCCGTATATACGTATTTTGGTAGTTACAGGCTAGAATAAACAGAGTTTAATATCATCAATCTTTAACCTTAAATGATCTTCAGCCCAATAAACAATGTTGATACCTTCCTGATAATTCACTGAGTGGTCGGGGCAGCGGCTGACCTGGTAGCCATTCGTGGGTTTTGCTAGAGGCTCAAGACCATTGAAGATGAAATGAATGATTGATAGCACTTAGGCTAGTGTGAACACAGCTCGAGGTGCATAATCTATATTATCACTCCAGCAAATGGGATGGCTTTCCGAAACAAATACAACTTCGCAGGAAGCATACATACAGGTGCTAAAACACTAACATACTGACAAGATCTCCCGCTATCTATGAATAACGGGCAGGAACTCAGTCACACCTGGGTGAAGTGTGGGAAACTCGTGTAATGAGTAGAGGTGGGCAAAATCCGGATAGATATCCTAAAAATCGGATAATCCTCAATAAGTACATTATCCGAATTCAGACTCTTATTAATTCTCTTTCCTGACCCGTTTGTCGAAATGGGTGCACCAATTCGTTGAAGTGATGCTAACCCATTTGTCAAAGTGGTTTTGACCCATTTGCTGAACCGGTTCATAACATGTTATTTACCGAAGAGGTGCACTAATATATTATTCGGATTTTGCTAAAGCGACTCATTGCCCAGCCCTAGTAATGAGTCTTTTTCTCATTGAGGACACGCAGCTTTGGGACATTTAAAAAAAAGAATGGAGCATAATATCTTCGTTATTCATGTAGCTTTTCCAACTCTATTTTTGTGTCTATGAAGTTATTGTTGAAGAAGGCTGGTAACAACATGCTTACTATGTGCAAAGCAGTGTTTCTGACTTTTGGGTTTTTTTTGTAGTTTTTTTTTTACGGCACTCGCAACTGCATAAGGTCATATGAGCTCACCGGACACATTAACCATGTTCTGTTGGCGCCGAAGCCTACTCTTACCGATTATGGACCTCCAAGGGATCTTTAACGTGCGCAACTTACACGTACGGGACCTATTTCCGAGATTTTTTACCTCTGTCCGAGAACAATAGGTGTAGATCTTTCCCACCAGAAGATCAGGGTCGGGGCTGACAGACAGCGGTAAGACGGAGCCAAAGAAAAGCAGAAGAAAAGCTGCAGAAAGAGTCAGGAGCCCAGAAGAGGGAGCAAAGGAGGTGAGGGGGTGGT
>NW_004797789.1:257267-260099 GCF_000002075.1 Aplysia californica
TCTCTCATGTCTCTTTTTCTCTTTCTCCCAACCCTCTCTCTCATTTCTATATTATATATTTTTTCCAAGGATACTTTGTCGGGCCCCTGACGGGATTCAAACTCACGACCTTATGGTTGCGTATCCAAGAGTCGGACCACTATGCCCCAAACTTCTTTTTCTTCAACTGTTTATACCTTTGGTTCAGCCTTACTTCATCTTAATCTACCCACGGAAGGATCAGTTTTGTAAGGTAACCCCCCCAACCCCCCCCCCCACAAAAAACACAACAAAAAACCATCTCCACAAAAACAACAACAGCAACAACAACAACAACAACAACAACAACAACAACAACAACAACAACAACAACAACAACAAAAACAACCCCCCAAATCCCCCAAAAGACAAACAAACAAACAAAAAGCAAATAAACGAACCTAAAAGAACACCACTCCCTCTAAATGTAACAGAAAAAATAAACAGATTATCTATTAACGCCTTTAAGGGGAGTACACACCAAAAGTCCCGATTCAATCCCCGTCATTTTAAGCAAGAAAAATTCTGAAATAATGCGAACTGAGTTTAAAAATGTGAAATTATGTGATTCTGTCAATTTGAACAAAAAATGATAAAGGAAAATAATCAGAAATTATGCAAAAATGATCAAATTTTGCTAAATTATGCGGGGTGCATAAAATCACGGGGACAGCCTATTGGGCTTAAAATTATGGATTTTGAGTTGTAGGCATGTCTAGTTTCTTCAAGCTTCTCTTACAGCACTTTATAGCCTTAGAACCCCCAAAAGCCTTATTTCTTCCCATACCGGGCATGTTTGTCACCGCCATTTCATCATAAACTTAATCTTTTATATTTCAAGATGACAACATGACTGGGAGCAGCAAGAACAACAGACACCATTGCTGCATCGAAAGACAGATGGAAGTGGAGGTCCATGATCGCCCACGCCAGTCGGCAAGGCACCGGATGATTATATTATATTATATTATATAATAATAATAAATGACATTTATATAGCGCTCAACCCCGAATAAAGTACACAGGCTCTGAGCGCTTTACAATACAGTACAACATACAACAGTAACATGAAACGTTGTGTTCTGACTAAAGAAAATTATTCCAAATATTCATCTTATTAATTTAAAAACAGAAACGACTTATATTATATTATATTATATTATATTATATTATATTATATTATATTACATTATATTATATTATATTATATTATATTATATTATATTATATTATATTATATTATATTATATTATATTATATTACATTATACATGTACTCTCATGTCATATCATATCTTGTCACGCCACGCCACGCCACGCCAAGTCTCTTCACTTCACGTTACGCCACGTTACATTATATGTTACAGTACTGCACTACACTGTATTGTATTGTATGTATTGTATTGTGTTGTACTGTATTGTATTGTATTGTTTAGTATTGTATTACATTACACTATATCATATTTTATATCATATCAAACGTATAAAATATATATATATTTTATATCATTTCAGGCGTATAAAATATTCATAAGTGTATATTACAAACACACACGCACACACATATACACACACGCACACACACACACACACACACACACACATACACACACACACATCTATATCTATCTATCTATCTCTCTATCTCTCTCTCTCTCTCTCTCTCTCTCTCTCTCTCTCTCTATATATATATATATATATATATATATATATATATATAAATGTACATGCATATACTCGTATGTACGCACAGTATTATACATTATAACTCAATATAATACTACCTGTATCCATCTTCAAATGAGAGAAAATCTGATCACCTGTCTCACCTCTCAGATTGGCGTAGCTATCTCAGCACTTCAGGCGGACGATCCTTATTATGTAGCACACACAACACAGACACGACACACTACTGTAATAATAGATCTATATAAAGATACACATGTAACAGAGTCCCCCTCTCCTGGCTCTCTGTTACGACTTGATCGCGTCAGTGCAACACTGGGGACAACACACAACACACTTGTGTACCACGTGAATGTCTAAAAACCTCTCAACACGACGCAACCGTTTTGACGATAGTAATTAATTGTGAGGCTGTGCGGTGGAATCAGGCTCTCGTCAATATTTGGGCTTATAGAGTTATTGGTATCATCTAAAAGCTTGTTCACTAGTCTTTATTTGGATGGAAAAAAAGTATCTATTTATCTTGAATACAAGTCGAGATATTTGTGAATGAAGGAGGTAGGGGTTATCTGTTTTTAGAGGTAAAATTAGTGAGAAAATGGCCGCCAAAGATTAGTTATTTCCTTAGCTTAAGAGTCCGTGGTAACTGAAAATTTACATTTTGGTGCCTTTAATCAACGTTTTTAATAAAAAGCCACACAGAAATGAATTATTTAATGGGCATGAAAGGTGTTGAGCCAAAAAACAAAAATTTGATAAAAATTCACAAACCTGCGGAAAAATGCAAGTTTTTTCACTTTGAATATTTTGACGAGAACCTGATTCCACCGCGCTGCCTCACAATTATGAAGGTTGGAACTGAAGCTAAGAATCATCAAAATAGTTCTACACGTTTACTGAAGCTTTGAAAATACACAGCGACTGATACTCCAAGCTGCGATTTTCCAACTTGTGATATTCTAACCAGTGATACAGTGATTTGGTGTTAAGTAAGACTATTATATTATAGTAGCCTACGTTTTGTGACTGTCTCTATCTATCTGTGACTTCTCCCTTGGGCTGATACAAGAGCACTGACGTGTGTGTGTGTGTGTGTGTGTGTGTGTGTGTGTGTGTGTGTGTGTGTGTG
>NW_004797789.1:260379-262627 GCF_000002075.1 Aplysia californica
AGAGAGAGAGAGAGAGAGACAGTGGGGCTCAAAGGCCAACATGACTGTGGTTACTGCTCTCTGAAGTGGATCACAGCCGTAATCTTTTTTTTTATCTCCTTACTGTAAAACATGTCTTCTTTTTCTTCTTTTTTTGCGTTTTCACAAACATTTTCTTTTCGCCAACTTTGCGAGGTGGTATTGACGCGTGAAAATAGTGTCAGGCACTCCTTCCTAAACAACAACAACAACAACAACAACACCAACAACAGCAACAACAACAACAACAATTATGAAGAAGAATTCACAAAGCGAAGGAGGACTTATTTATGTGCCACGCAAAAATGTGACTCTCCTGCTTAGCGGAAAATAAGATTTCAGGAAAAACAACGACAACAACAACACCAAAAAAGACAAACAACAACAACAACAACAAACAACAACCTCTCCCCCAACTAATAACAGAAAAAGGTACACGTAAAACAATCTTCCTGTGCACAGAATTACTCTGTGCCGGCGCTGTGGTGGACTGTGGAAACGTGTTGATCAATATAGAAATATTACATGTATTACAGTCTCGTTTTGTTTACACGGGTCAATAGACTAACAGAGAGAGAGAGAGAGAGAGAGAGAGAGAGAGAGAGAGAGAGAGAGAGAGAGAGAGAGAGAGACTATAATGATTATATGACATGTACATATAATAATTTTAACAACAACAGTACTACCCCCACCTAAAACAACAAGTTTTATAGGCTTTAAGTTTGATGAAGCGACACCAAAGATCATCAGATGTTTTTGGGGTGTGTCATATTGGGTTGAGGCTCACTTTACTTTACTTTTTCATCCTGTTTTGCCGTTAAGCGTCTGGGGGAGATATGCAGCTTTCTACGGTAGACCAGCTCTACAGCTCTTTCAATTGGGATATTCTAATTTCTCAGGGTTTCCTTGACTCCTTCAATCCATCTTTTGCGTGGTCTACTTCTTCCCTTAGTACCTGGTGTTGTAGACTCTCGAGGCTGGCTGGCTGGCTGGCTAGGTGACATTCGTAACATGTTGCCAAACTTTTATTCTCTGTTTTTCTATGAAATGCAGGCAGGACTCAGTGCCAATAGTCACTCTAGCTCCCTCATTTCTTTGCCTGTCTCTTCTTGTGATGTTAAGGGTTTTGCGGAGACATTTCATCTCGTACGCAGCCATTTTGCTTTCATGAGGTTTACTTAATGTCCAGGACTGACACTGGTTTCCTAATGTTTGTATAAACATTAAAGTAATAAACTGTCTCTTTGTCATTGTGTCCATGGAGATGATTGGATGAGGTGGAAGGGATACAAGCTGGTAGGTGACGGTGTTGACTTTTTGAGTTTGCATTTGTATGTCTCTGTCTATGGACCCTTTTTCAGAAAAAAAAGAACTGCCAAGATATTTAAACTCATTCACCTGTTTCGGCTGTTTACTGTTGACATGGATGTAGAGTCATTGCAGTTAACCAGAAAGAAAGACGTTCGACATAGGAATCATCTAAGTACAGCGGCGCGCACCAACATCGAAACGTGACAGCGAGGAATTAGAAGGGGGCAGTGCCACTGACTAGTGTCTTTAAGCCATTCCCAAAGGTGGGACTTTTTTCGTTTAAGCATAGTAGAATTGTAAATGGGCAGACTCATGTCACGCTCATAACTGTGCCTGATCTACAACAGGGAACTGCTGCTTTTTCTTTTCTGATCCTTACTATTGTCATTTTCCTCTACTTCTTTTGTATGTTTGTCACTCTCTTGTGACCCGCTGTTTTGGAGTGCTTTGATAGTCGAAGCAGACCTTGTGCTGTTGAAGCTAGAGAGGTGAGCAGTCTAAGTCTGATTCCCTGTAAAGATTTCTCTGTTGACACTCACCCCCTGGCGCTCATATGACCTTATGCAGTTGCGAGCGCCGTAAAACCCTCTACTATAAAAAAGAAAAGAAAAAGGGTAACAGACACACACTGTGAACAGAAGAAACGTGTGGAATCAAGGAGAAAACAGGCGCTCGTCACAGGTTAGTCCCGACTCAGAATTATGAATCTGACTGACTGTGTGCACCAGGTATACGACATTAGATGGAGATTGTGGGGGGAGATCTGAAAAAAAAAGTGAAGTTGTTCTTCTGTATGTGAAGTCGTTGTTCTGTACTGAGAGATTACTGTGAGCCCATCAGTGTTTATAAATAGATTAAGAATACTGTTTTTCTTCTTCCCCTAGTTCCCACGTCCATCTCTCTCTCTCTCTCTCTCTCT
>NW_004797789.1:266908-269300 GCF_000002075.1 Aplysia californica
GTTGTGTCATATCTAGAATAATTCATTGTTTAGTAGCCCAGTCACTTTCTGGTCTACTACGAGCGCGTGCAGTAGGTGCAACTACAATTGACGAATCAAAGATAAATTATCTCCTATGTTCCGCCAACTACGAAGAGTGGCATTTACGAGAGAATAATCAATGGGGAGGGGGGGGTGCGGTGGAGATATATAATTTTTTTTACTTGGGGGAATTTGTTTTACACCGGGGGGGGGGGGGGAGGGGGGAGGGTCGGGTTGGGCGATTTATTTATTTATTTAATTTTTTTTTTTGGGGGGGGGGGGGGTGAATGCCTACGGTACGCAAGAGTGTAGGTTATCAAAAACCTAGCAAGAGAAAAGTCCGAATGATATGGACGAAACTGCTCTATACGACAACCTGACCAAGACAATCACCTGCACAAACGACCATTTCCCCCTTTCCCACTTGCATCATTTTGGTATTACATTGACACTGTTTAAGACGTCCATCTGTCTAGAACAACCATTTTTTTCCTCAACAATAAATGATCTTCTTGAACAATGTCAACAGGGTCAGAAAACTGTCTTGACCCCACCCTCGTCCACCCAATGGAACATCGTAACATCAACACTGAAGGAGTCAAATATTAATGTTCTAATCTTTGCCCTGGCTTGACAAAGCCTTCTATCATTGAATAACAGAATCCAGGGAACTTTGAACTTTGAGCCCGCTGACATACTGGGTACGTCCCACTGGGTAGATGTGTTATAACAGCGATGGCTGGATCAAAATGTGGGTGGAACTAGAGACGTGGGACAAAGAAATGAGGGCAGGTTGAATTCTAAGGGAATATTTCTTCGATTCAGAGGAAAGCTCAGATATACGTGAGCGTGTGCTTGTATTACATTATATGTATATAAATTATAATCTGTGAGTGTGCCTGCGTGCGTGCGTGTGTGTGTGTGTGTGTGTGTGTGTGTGTGTGTGTGTGTGTGTGTGTGTGTGTGTGTGTGTGTCTGCGTGTCTGCGTATGTGTGTGTCTGCGTGTGTGTGTGTGTGTGTGTGTGTGTGTGTGTGTGTGTGTGTGTGTGTGCCCGATCCAGCCGTAGTGGGCACCTCGTAGACTAGCCCCCGACCAAATCCGACCCGATCCCATCCGCCAAAGGCACCCCATAAAAAAACAAACGCGTTTGTTTTTGAGGTGACGAGTCGGGCGCGATCGGCTTGTGCCACGATAGCCGCTTAACGCCCTCAATCTGCTAACAAACCGCCCTGACCCGACCCATTGGGCACCCCGTATTACTTTCTTCACAACACCCCGCCACTGGTTATAAGATATTTACATAGATCTGTACTAAAAGAGATAGCGTAATGACGTGATGACGACAGCGGTATCTTCTCATCAAATTCATCAGGCAAAGCGGTGTGCATATGCTATAATAATAATAATAATAATAATAATAATAATAATAATAATAATAATAATTTAAAATAATAATAATAATAATAATTATTATTGTTATTATTGTTATTATTATTATTATATTTCTACTATTGTTATTATTGTTATTTTTTATTGTTATAATTATTATTATTATTATCCTTACTACTACTACTACTACTACTACTACTACTACTACTACTACTACTACTACTACTACTAGAGTATACTACTACTACTGCTACTACTACTACTACTACTACTACTACTACTACTACTACTACTACTACTACTCATCATCATCATCATCATCATCATCATCATCATCATCTTCTTCTTCATCATCATCATCATCATCCTTCCCACTGACAAAGTCCAGAAGACTTACAATTACATCCAAAGACATGTCTCGACACATCCAACACACAATACTTGTTCAAGACAAAAACAGAAAGAACGAGTAAAAAAAAACAACCCCGGTATTCCCACATGTTCCGTTCGCAGCTGATTAAAACCTAATTCCCCTCTCCTGCTGGGTCGAGCTAAAAGCTACAAGGCATTTTCAAGTCGTAAAAGCGCCAGGGGAACGTGTGGGGTTTCCATGGCGACGCGTCCATCTGCCTGGCCATGCAGACACAGTCAGATCTCAATTTCCAAGGGGGATGTCAGTGCCACTTGACCGCCGCACGGTTCGTCTTCCCGCGTCCCCCCACGCGCGCCTGGTAATTAAAGCAATTGTCATTAAGACGGTGATTACAGGGATCGGAGGGGTGAGCCCTCATCTATTAAAAGATCTGCAGGCCGTTAGTGTAACCCAATCAGGGAGAGAAAGAGATAACTGGAGTTTTGTTTTCCTTAGGTAGTTCCGAAGCTGATTGCGCACAGAGGCACAAAGAAGAAAAAACAAGAGATGACATATTATATACATTATTTTGTCTAGCAATAGCCAAGAATAAGTCTATGACTGCGAA
>NW_004797789.1:271613-274414 GCF_000002075.1 Aplysia californica
GAAGTGTGATATCGGTGGTCTAGCTGTTAGTTTTTAAAAGTTTACTTAGGTTTGTGATATACACCCATACACAGCATTCACACACACACACACATACACACACACACATGCACACACACACGCACACACACGCACACGCTCACATACACATACACATACATACACACACACATACACCCACACTACTTGAGGAAAATAGTACCCGAACCCTTTGTCTGGGGATTCATTCCATCAAACTTTGTTCTCAGTTTTTCCATTTTTATGAAACCAGTTCTGAAACCATTTTTTTTCATAGTTTTTCTTTTTTTTTCTTTGAAAAACAATCTGTAGGGAAGCTATTTAATATCTATCAAGCCTAAAATTTTAATTAAAAAAGAAAATCCAGTTTCTCAAACTATATTATCGGTTGCATGAGCTCTAGAAATAGTTTGTCGACATTCAAAATCTAATGCAAGAAAACCCCCCCCCGACATAATGTAATCATGTCTCCTCTTCTGTAAAACTTTGTTTTCTGGGCTAGCCTAAGTAAATTTTCACAGCTTGCAGACAAATCTCATTGTATCATAATTTGCTATACTTGACCTTGACCGTCAATGATAATTTATTTATAGAGGCACCAGCCATCCTTGTCCAGGTGCTGTTTTAGCCTCTTTTTCCTGTCAATTTGCTGTACTCTACACCAAACCATCACGCTTTTGATTCTTGACCATTTTCATTAATTTATTGTAGGTAAAACTCCGGGAGATATTGGGCTATGGCAGTTTTGCGGAGGATGTCCGGTCCTTCCAGATGCCCTTGGGCGAGGGCTCTTTGTCGTCTGCTTCTTACGGAGATGTGGATGTGAGTCGATTGTTTGCTGCTGGTTTAGTTGATGGTCTACCACCAGACCCGTCTGATAACTGGTTTAGTTGACGGTCTACCGTGATTTTTTTAGTTTTTACAGGTGGGGTATGGAGATTAGGGGGCGGGGGGAATGGGGAGAGGGGGTATGGGAATGGTGAAAGGGGGTAGGGATGTGGTATGAGGGGTGGTGATGTGGGGATTGGTGGGTAAGGTGAGAATCGGGGGTGGGGGTGGGGATGCGGTGGGATGGGGAAAGTAGCAGAAGGGATGATGTCTTGTCTGGGTGTTTGGATTGTTGGAAGGGGGGGTGGGGTGGGAGCTGGTGGAGCTGGGGGTCTCAGGGGTAGGCCTATAGTCAGCTGAGGAGAAACACAGGCTAGGGTGTCTAGGAAATGTGAAGTTCATTGAACAATTCATTATTTGTGTTGCTATTATCTGTCAAGTTATTCAAACAACATATTATTATTAGTGTTGTTACCTATGAATCACACAACGTATTTTTTAGTGTTGTTGTTATCTGTGAAATTATTTCAACAACTTCCTTTTAGTGTTGTTGTTATCTTTCAAGTTATTCAAACACTTATTATTATTATTAATGTTGTTGTTTTCCCCAAGGTAAAACGTGACAAGCTGGCCGGAGTCAACGTGGTCATCTACCGGCCGCTGCCTGCGAGACAGAAAGCTCCGGCCACCATCTACTTCCACGGCGGAGGTTTCGTTTTCGGATCTGGTGGTACGTAACTCTGAGAACATGAGCGGGCGTCTTGTTTCACTTTCCCTTTTTTCTGTCCTCCTAGCAAGAATTTGCTTAATTTTCACTTTTTTACAATTCCTTCTTAACTCTTTAAGGACGAAGCGGACGCATGTGTCCGACCAGCAATCAGTAACAGACCAAAGGCGATGTTGCAGCACGTTTCGAACCATCGTACACAAACCTAATACGTCAATTTGCATATTTCATAGCATCCATACATTTTTGCATGCCTCATTAGACAAAGAAAACAGAATGGAAAAATCTGCTCGAAAAACGAAACTATGCCTCTATATTTTGAAAGTATGTACTCCGAAACAGTGCGTCTTCAATGAGTTAATTAACTTGATTTTCTTTTGTAACAAATACAGTTAATGAATTAGTTAGTTGGTTTTTTCACTGAATTTACTTCTGTGTAATTTCCTCACCTTTCATCAGCGGTTCCCATAGTCCGTATGGTTAGCCTACTGTATGTGGAAGTTCTGCTGAAATACATGTACTGTTTGCTGTACAAGCACAGTGTGAATGTGTGGGTGATTGGCGGGTGTTGTGGTGTGGTTTGTTTCTTCTTTCCTATCAAACATCTATCATCCTTATCTCTCTTTCTTTTTTGTGTTTATTACTCTCTTGTAACACCTCTAATCTTCTGCACTTATATGACCTGATTTCGTTGCAAGTGCCGTAGAACACATACTAAAACTGAACTAAAATGTGAATAACTTCATCTCTATGTTCTGCAGGAATTTTTGACAAGCATTGTTACGAATATGCTAAAAGCAGTGGTACCGTGGTCTTCTATGTTGAGTAAGTTTTTTTTTCATGATGTCGTTGTCACATTTTTGTGTTGTCAAAGCTTTGAAATGCCAAATACATACCGTAATGGAGCAAATTGGTTGTGAAGAATTGTGGATTAATAATGGATAAAACTTATTGGTTGACTTTTTAAATGAATATTCTTCGTAAAAGTAAAAGGTAAAATGCTGTATTTCTTACTCACTTATCTTTTGACTGAGTGTTGGTTTATGCATTGATTTTGACTAATGTTTATATTAAGGTATGTTGACATGGTATGGAAAATTTTTCCCATGTTTATTTGTGTTTGTGTGTGTGTGTGTGTGTCTGTGTGTGTCTTTGTATTTTTGTGTGTGTGTATGTATGTATGACCATGTGTGTGTGTGTGTGTGTGTGTACGTGTGTGTGTGTGTGA
>NW_004797789.1:274529-277356 GCF_000002075.1 Aplysia californica
GAGAGAGAGAGAGAGAGAGAGAGAGAGAGAGAGAGAAAGAGAGACAAACACACAGACAGACACATAGACAATCAGACAGACATAGAGAGAAGGATGGAGAGATGGAGGGAGGGACGTACAGGCGGACAGATGGACAGACAGAGAGAGGTACAGACCAATGGATAGGCAGGATGAAAAGAGAACCCCCCTTAAAACAAGAAGACCATGACTCGCTGACTCATCTGTCTTCCTCAGTTACCGCCTGGCCCCGGACCATCCCTTCCCGGCGGCCATCCATGACTGCTTGGATGTCACTCGCTACGTGCTGGGTCATGGTGACCGCTTCGGTGTTGACGTGCGAAAAGTGGGAGTGGCCGGTGAGGTTTTTAGGTTACTGTAATAAACTTGTCTACAATACGAGCAATTAAAAACTAAAAACCAACTGACGTCCAAAGGCGTACCCTACGAATGATTGGAGCAATATAGAGCCAGGATCGGGCCCAACAAAGAGGGAGTTATGCCAAATATCCCCCCTTCTTCTTCTGCTTTATTGTAAATTTGAATATTACAACACGTCTCTGCTGTACTTCTGTATCGCACCTAGCTGGGCAGGACCTGACAGGCCGGGTCAAAGCAGCCGGCCTCCTAAATCATCTACTTTGTGTTGTTGAGGGTGTGAAACATTGACAGTTACACTCATTTATAAATATAATTTACGAAAAGACTTTAATGTCTTAGTTTTTTTGTTTTTTTTGAAGGCGGGGGGAAGTAAAAGTAAAAGAGCAAAAATTTGAAGTGTGATATCGGTGGTCTAGTGGGTGGGCTGTTGGGCTTAAAGCTGAAAGGTCGTGGGTTTGAACTCTGTCAGGAGCCTGACATTGTGTCTTGAGGATGGGGAAAGGCACTTCACATGAATTTCCAAACTTCCCCTATGTAGATATGGGTACCTGTCTTTAGACAGCAAAAGACCTTTCCAGTTTGTTAGTGTTTGAGAGCGGAATCTGCTGCTGTTTCTGAGTGTTGTAGAATTTTCTGAGGTACAAGATGTAATATAGATGGTTAAGTGCATAGAGCTTACTGTTGGGTGGGGATATACTCTATATAAATGTTATTTATTATTATCATTAAGGAAAAAAAAAGTAAGGGGGGATGAAAAATGTAAAGGTAACTAAAATGCTCATTGCTATTTTCTGGTGTCCAGGTGACAGTGCGGGAGGAAATCTTGCTGCGGCGGTGTCCCTCAAACTGTCCAAGGAGAAGTCCGATCTCCCCCCTCTGATATTTCAAGTGTTGCACGTACCAGCACTGCAAGCATTCAACATGAGACTTCCTTCCTTCATTGACAACGATCTGCCTGTCCTGAGGGCATTCTCTATGAGTATTTTTTATGCTCTGTATTTGGGCTTTGGTGAGTTCATTTTGGAAATACACACACAGACATATTGTTGGCCAGTTGTTCAGACATAAAATCTAAGCCCAAAATTTTGAATAAAGATAAAAGAAAAATTGCACTTTGATAAACTGTGCTAGAGAAGTATGTGTGGCTTCATGGTTGTAGAATCTTTGCTCACCTTGTAGAAGCAGATTCTTTTGATGAAGCTGGATAATGAAGATAGGGGGCCCCCTTCTGGATGATGATGTTTCTGCTTTTTTCGCGATCTAGATACACAAAAGGCCTGAATGGCCACAGTTCTACCACCCACTCGACCTACTCGGTCCCTTGTTGATGACACCAGTGAGTGCACGGGTCTTTCAAGTCTTGTGAATCTTTTCAGGTCCGTGCGGGGTCAGATTTTCGCTAGTACAGACTTGCCGGTGTCATCTTATTCTTTTACACCACAGTTGTGAAATCAGTCAATTGTCAAAAAATGAAATAGAAGAAATCAACATTTTTCCGGTTGTTGGGCATTTTTTATAGAATTTTTTTATGGCTCGATACCGTTTACGTTAATTTGAAAACACATTTCTGTATGTATTACAGAAAAATGTTGATTAAAGGCACAAAAAACTTTATGTTAATTTGCATTTTTCAAGGACGCTCATGCTTTGGATGTCAACAAATTTTGGCATCCATTTGCGTGCTAATTTTTCCTCTTGTGAAAAAAATTTGCTCTGTGGGCTTAAGGGGTCTTAAAATTGCTACTGACAAAAGCTATTTTTGTTTTTAATACATCTTTTCAAACTAAACTTTCTCATAATATGCAGTAACCTCCAGGAAATAATTCAAAAAGAAAAAAAATATTTCAACCCCAATATGTTATGTAATACCGGCGGCTGTATTGAGATTATATAATACTTAGAAAAATCCTAAAATTTTGAAAACCTAAAGGCATAATGTTAATTTATTTTACTAATATCAATTTTGTAGAAGTAGTTATAGGTAACTGACTCATGTTTTTGAATATTCTTCCAATATTCTGGAATTTCTATGTCGTTTTTTTGTTTGAAATTTTGAGCTTAAAATGGCTTTCAAAAGAAGATTTCTGGAGCATTAACTATTTTAAAAAAATCTTCTCAGTGACTTGTAACAACCAAATATGCACATGTATGAAACGTTTCAACACGATATCTTGATTAGTAGCTGAGATTTTAGGACTCTAGTGACATAGGATCTTTAAAAAAAAGTTTTTTTTGGAGAAAAACGCTTGAAAAAATGTCACTAGTGTTATTTAATTACTAGTTTCTACCAGAGGTTCCAGTACCACATATACTATTTTTTCTAATCATGTGCAAAATGTTTTGTCTGTACCGTTACAAATAACCTCACAACTAGAAGTTTAGTGAACCGAGTAGGTAGGCACAAAATGTAACAAAAACAGAGGAAAAGTGGCCTGGCGGTCAAAGGGGG
>NW_004797789.1:277456-279364 GCF_000002075.1 Aplysia californica
GGGGGGAGGCAGTTCGTTTTTTTCATCTATTCTATTTTATCAATTTTTTTACCAACTGGACCAAAAAGTCTGATTCAGCAATGATCAAAGGTGTTAAGAAACTACTTTTCAGAATATTGATAATTTCATCAAAAATTGTCCAAAATCGTTACCCGCAAGACCCCTTAAAGCAGTTGAGCAGCTTGCTGATGGCATGTATAGATTCATCTCTAGGACAAAATATTGTCAATTTTAAAGCAGTTATTTTTTTCAGAATCAAAAGTTGTAATGACATACTCTAAGTAAGTTGGTAGATATTGTATTCAGTATTTAAGGTCATTGGCCCACATCACATGATTATTCATATCCATTTATTTATGTTTCCTCTCTTTTTTTCCTTTGCCACTTCATATTGGTCTCAGTTTTATGGAACACAATAGACAAAAAGTTTTCCTTTGCAACTTTTTGTAGAACTGAGGGAAGCTAAGCCTGCTAGTGAACTCCATGACCATATGTGTGGCGTGCTGACAAAATGAGTTACTTCTCGCAATCCACAAAAGGAGATATTGGCAAAAATTCAAAACCGAGGTCAAATTAGTAGATCTTCTATTGATGCTCTGTTGTTATGTATAACATGCCTCTTATTATTTCATACTTGTAAATTGTAAAACTTCACTTATAAGCATAATATTTCAATTTCCATAAGGCTTGAATCCGAGAAGTAACTCATTTTGTCAGCACACTTCACATATATATATATATGTGCATTCTGGGGCTTCTATGGGTCACCTAAAAAAAGAAAGCAGCATAATTTTGTGATTTATTCTCTGATTTTTCAATTCCTGTTTTCTATGACTTAAACTTAAACAGACAGGCAACAATATGCATGCTTTGAAGTATGCTAATTTGTGTTTCTTATTTGCATATATAATGATTGGAAATGTGCCACAACATTGCTGTTGGTCTGCTGCCGGTCAGACATATGTGTCTACTAGAGTTGAAGTTACTTCTGTTTTGTCTAAACACCACATTCGCCACAGTTTAGCCTCAGAAAATCATATACAGGGAAAGTGTAAGTACAGTAGGAATTGTTTGATTAAGATTGTCACCCATTGTTGAGGAGAAAAATGGTTGTCCTAGACAATCGGAAATTTTTGGACTTTATCATTATGATATGTGAGGTGAAATCAGGCGGTCGTAAGATAGTGAAATTGAAGAAAACAGCAATTTTTATTGAATTTTTGTTTTTTGGCTCAACATCTTTTATTTCCATTTAAAATCACATTTCTAGGTGGATTTTACTGAATAACATTGATTAAAATAAAAAAAATGTGAATTTTCAGTTTCAAGGACTCTCAAGCTACCGAATTCACCCAACTTTGAGGGCCATTTTGTCGCTAATTTTACCACTGAAACGGGTGATCCCCCACCTTCTTCATTTAAAATATCTTGACTTCTATTCAAGATAGGTGGGTATTTTTTCCCTCAAAAGTAACAAAAATGAACAGACTTTAATGATAACAATAACTCCACGTGCCCAAAAACTGCCGAGTGCCTGACCCGCCTCCGCTTTGTGACACACATAGATCCCAGTGCTTGAGAGACATAGATTTCTGCTCTTTGTTATGTCTCTCTGTGGCCATTACTTGCTATTTGCATTGACTATGCACTTTTTGAAAAGTCATCTTTAAGAAACAAATCAAGAGTTTATCTAGCTTCTTTTGGCTTTCTTCAGTGCTCCCTACTCCCCGCCCCCATTCATCCCAGCCCCGCTCCCGACTTCACCCCCACCCAACCCCAATATAATGCCAAATCCACCACCACTCAACCCCACCCCAACCCAACCCCACCCCAATCTTTTCTTCTCTTCCTTTATCTCCTCTTCTCTCCTCTCCTCTTCTCCTCTCTCCTCCTCTCTTCTCTTCTCTT
>NW_004797789.1:281304-288515 GCF_000002075.1 Aplysia californica
TGTGTGTGTGTGTGTGTGTGTGTGTGTTTGTTTGTTTGCACGTGCGTGGCGTCGCTACGAGTGATAAGGGAGGTAACGTGCACACATTTTAGAGAGCACGTATATTATCTCCAGTTACGCTCCTTCTTTCGTCGCTTCGGGTTGAATCAAGACCGTGAACGACAAGAAAGAGACTCTTGTGGTTTAGGGGTTACAGTGTTCACCTCTCATTCTTTAGGTCCTGGGTTCGAAATCTGACAGCGACGTTAAATTTTCTTCTCTAAAATGTTCTCCTTTAACCTACTTTCCTGCTCTCTAATGTGAGGCAGCGTGGTGGAATCAGGCTCTCGTCAATTTTTGGACATGTAAAGTTGTTGGTATCATCTTAAAGCTTGGTTCGTTTTTCTTTATTTGGATGAAAAAAAAATCTATTTATCTTTTATACAAGTCGAGATATTTGCGAAAGAAGGTGGTGGGGGTCACCTGTTTTCAAAGGTAAAATTAGTGAGAAAATGGCCGCCAAAGATTAGTTATTTCCTTAGCTTAAGAGTCCGTGGTAACTCAAAATTTTCATTTTTATGCCTTTTATCAACGCTTAAAAAAAAATCCACACAGAAATGAATTATTTAATGGGCATGAAAGGTGTCGAGCCAAAAAACACAAATCTGATAAAAGTTCAATTACCTGTGGAAAAATGCAAGTTTCTTCACTTCGATTATTTTGACGAGAGCCTGATTCCACCACGCTGCCTCACCTATGTTCTGTCGTCTGTTTTCGTCTCCATTCTCTGCCCCCACCCCCACTCTCCCTTTGTCCCCTCCTCTGGGCTCCTGACTCTTTCTGCAGCCATTCTACTGCTACTCCTTGGCCCGTTCTTACTGCTGTCTCTCAGCCACACCCCTGTTCTTAGGGTAGGTAAAATCTAACACCTAGCTTTCTCGGATAAGGGGGAAAAATCTCGGAGGTCCCGTGTGCAAGTTGCACACGTAAAAGTTCCCTTGGTGGTCCAAAATCGATAAGAATAGGCTTCGACCGCCACCCTGGCAACTGTAAAGTAGCCAAGCATTTGCAACACTTTAGGTCAAGCATGTGAAAAACGAGTCTCTGTACCATTTCCAGCTTTTTCTGGTTGTTCCTGTTCAAGCAAAGCAACATGTCACGCTTGTCAACCCCACCCATGTCGTCATTATACTGTACTCTTTTATGAGCCCCGGACACTGGACAGAAATGTATTGTTTTCTAGAGCGATCATATCTGCGCAACTAACATTTTGGCTCTTCACTATGGATATTTGAGGCCACCGTGACAACCTCATTGTTGAACCATTCGCATATCATGACGTCCTCGTCTTTCAGCAAACAAAAGTCACATGATCCCCTGCCCTTCTTCTTTATTTCCTTCAAGCACATGAGAGGACAGTTCCTCGATCTATTTGACGTAACAGTGCATGAAGCTCTCAGTTGTTTCTTTTTCTTCAACTCCGTGAGGAGCTCTGGGGATGCAAACAGGTTGTCAAAAACAAAACAAAAACACATAGCTGTCTTTTGGCTAATCTTTTGTAAGTGACAACACTACCTCTGATTTCCGAATGCCCCAGAAGGGGGCACTGTCTGATGCTGAGCAAATTATATTGTCACCAGCAAACTGGAACCTGTAGACATACCCTGATTGTCCTGCTTGTACCCATACTTTGTTCCCCCCACTTCTTTGGCTTCTTCATTATGTTGATTTTTAGTGAATGTTTTCCCTTGAAATGGATGACTTGTTCATCTACACAAACACATTCTGCAGGTCCTGCATAGTTTTTGAATACAACCTCTTCATAGGTCAAGCAGAGGCCTCAGTTTGATGGGTCTATCGTTGCTGATTTGTCCCCCCCCCCCTCGTCTTTCTAGCTCATTGTCATTTAAATGTAGTACTGAAATGTGGAGCATGGTGACAAAATGAGTTACTTCTCGCAGTCCATGGACGGAGATAAGGCACACAAATCGGCAGAGGAGTCAAATTTGTAGATGATTAACGGATCCTATTTTCTTCAAGTTTAACATTTCTTTTATCATTTCATACAAATACATTGTATAAACCCAACCAATAAATTTGACGTGTCTACGTCCATAGGGCTAAAATCTGAGAAGTAACTCATTTTGTCAGCACGACTCACAAATGATCTGCTCCTCAGACCACTTCATAGTCCTTGCATCAGCTACAGAGACCTGTCTCGTCTTCGGTGACGTCGGTTTGGAAGAGATGCAATAGGCTCCATTTTTGTCCTTTGAGCCTGAAGTCAGAAACAGTTGGTTTCAATCAGCAGCATCTTCAAGCAATCATCATCAAAATAGGCAGAAAACAAGTCAAGCGGAGTTTTGGCTCCAAGTGCAGGCCCTCTTGGGATCAGTCTGTTTTCAGTTGTCACATGGGGTGGCAGGTCCTTCTTCACCCAGTGCCATGTTCTTTGGACAATTATTGTGTTTTACTGCAACGAAAAAGTGAAATAAAAAGTTCACTGACAGAGATACATTGTTTTTGTAGATAAATTGAATTAAAAAGGTAATGGGTATCTGCACGACATGTACACTTTTAAAACAACAAAAAGCTCAAAGAAAAAAGAGTAGGAAAAAAATCCAAGGCATTGTGTAGGCCAAAGTACTGCAAAGAGACTAAAACTATCTCTAATCTTTCCGCCGCAGCCAACAGTGATACCAGTAATTGAGAGAGAATATGACGTTGAAATTTTTTTATAAATTTATGTGAGTCACGACGAAGGTTGGGGCAGAGAAACTCCTTAATATTATCGAGAGGGATCTCGTATACATTGTGTTTTGTGTCTTCTCTGTGTGATAAAATGTCAAGTTGTTAAGATGCGTCGTCGTCCATGTAATGTGCAACAGTTGAAAAAAATAACAACATTCCGGACACTCCTGACCAATCCAGTGTTTAGGAAGAAGGCAGACGTCAGTGGAGTTGAGCCAAGTCTGTGCTGGAGGCAAATACACAACACTGTGATGTAGAAGAACATGAATCTGAATCTCACCGATCAGGTCTGTGCGAGGGGCCAGGCTCGTCAATGCTGGCCGATTCCTCTTCATCAATCATTTCGTAAATAAAATATAGTAATAATAATAAATAATTTTGACATAATATTTTTAACACTTCAAACAAAAACAAGACAATAACAATAGCAAATGAATAAAATAACGTCTGATTTGTTGGGCACTCCAAAACTAGATCTAAGACGGGTGTGTAACGTTTCCCCATTATTGACAATGTATATGCGTGCTTGTTGGAACAAGGTTGAGGGACAGATAGTTGAGGATAGTTCCGAGAATCTGAGTTAATACTGAAAGGGTGCAGTGGGAGGATTTATATCTAATGGGACTCGTGATCTTTTGTATGTCGAGATATATAGCGCCTTATCTACACCTCTGTGGGGTAAATGAAAAAAAAGTAATTTATAATAAAACATTTACACTGCTCTCGTCGTTCCTCACACATACCGCAATGATGTAACAGGTTTGTAGTCTCTTTTTTAAAATCATGTTTTATTATAATGGTTTCTTTCATTTACCCCACAGAGGTGTAGACATACCCTGATTGTCCTGCTTGTACCCATACTTTGTTCCCCCCACTTCTTTGGCTTCTTCATTATGTTGATTTTTAGTGAATTTACCTCTGTGGGGTAAATGAAAAACACAATTATAATAAAACATTTACACTACTCTCGTCGTTCCTCATACAAACTGGCATGATGTAATACGATTGTAGTCTCTCTTTTTATATCATGTTTTGAAAGTGAAAACAAAAGCTCCCATCTATTTTGGCATCATACATAGTTTTTAGTCCTATATTATTTCTCACAACTCACCATCCCTACCCGCCCCCATCTCCCCATAATTAACCAATCGCTCTGAACTGCAAAACATTCTGAGTCCTAAAGTTACCTCCAGGGAATCAATAAATCTAAAAAAAAAGTCTCCCCATGACCCTTACGTGGGTGACGACGAAGGAATTAAAGGTTGGGCCAGTTGTGAGCGCCGTAAAACCTCTACTAAAACGAAAACTTAAAGGTTGGGCCAGTTGCGAGCGCCGTAAAACCTCTACTAAATACTTCTTTCAAATCGTCAGTGTCCCTCCAGAAAAAGATTGTGTCGTCTGCGTATTGTCTAATTTTTAGAGATTCTGCTTCGTGGTTGGTTACTATACTCTGTAATGAAGGGGGTTGTATCTTTTTTAACAAGAAGTTCAACAGCAAGAATGAGCATTTGTGGAGAAATTGGGCAAACCTACCTTACTCCATCAGTGATCTAGAACCATTAATTTTCATAGACTTTAAGGCTCCTGTGACCTCCTCATCCGTGATTGGATCATCACACAAATTGTTCCTTTAGTTTAGGCAGTTCTAAATTGAGGACAAAGTCCGTGAATGTGTTATGAAATTGTTTGTTAGAGTTCTGACTTCTGTTGTATAGAGCTTTAATTTGTAAGCATATTTCTTCTGTAATTTCTATTTCATTTCTAAGACACTCACCACGGGCATTTTCTTACTCGTTTTATGGTATTGGCGTTGGACCTGTTCTTCTCCAATGATAGAATGTATTTTGTGCATTTCTCCCTTCGTCTATTCATTTGACCCTTGCCCTTTTCTGGACACCTTTGGTTCTATGCAATTCTTCTATCTTCAAGTTACTTTTAATTTTAGTAATTTGTTTGGTTAGATAATCGTGGTTGTCATTATCGCATCCCAAGTAGCTTTCAGCGTGGTTCGATTGAGCTAATAATGTTTCCCTTCGGTTGCTTGTTTCTCTCTCTTTGAATCTACTATACTCTTGCGTCACTTCTCTCATTTTCACCGTAATCATTTCCCAACGTAAATGTGGGTTCAGTTTTTTGTATTCTTTCTTAGTAGCAAAGATTTCTCTTATTTTTATGTCACAATAGCCGGGATCTCTTAGGAGGCTAGTGTTCAGTTTACATCTTCCCTTTCCTAGTTTAAAGGAAGTAAATTCAAAAGTGGTGGATACCATTCGGTGATCACTGAACCCGACACTAGTACTCACTGAATTTATTATATATAAGGCTCCAAAGACTCACCGACAAATACGTAGTCCAGGCGTCCAGCCGACACGGGATTACCTCTGCTCCTAGTGTGGGACTTTCCAAGAGGGTGAAGCTTTCTCCACGCATCCGTCAAACCCAAGGTACTGATACACGTCTGAAGATATTAACACATGTTTATATTATGGTTTGCACGGGCAATTATACGCGCAGCCTTCAAAGCTATGTTAAAATCTGCCATACAAATAATACTTCCTCCTCGGCTATGGTGACATCTTGCTTTGTATGAGTACAGTCTAAATGAAACAAATTATTACACGTCAGTCTACCTTCTCAGCGTCCCGTGATTTTGCACACAGCAAGCGTCTATGGCGTTCAAATGCACCCACTCACCCCAACAACGGAAACTCGTCGAAACAACTACTCGGTTTCAGTTCCAGTTTATTATTTAGGCCACAGACAAATTACCTAAGTTCACATTCATTGCAACAAATCCTGAAAATAGATGATAAACAATAGATATTCAAATACGCAAAAGTAGGAAGCCCAGAAACCCCGGGGACGCTTAGTGACAGTTTCTGGTTTCTTTGGCGGGAAACGCAATAGGGTTGTGTGCCCCCCCCCCCCCACACACACACCCAAGCAAAAACTAACCTTGCGATGGGGTAGTTTAGAAAAAAAAAATAGAACATAGTGGTATCATTCCTAAAGTTCTGAGGAAAAAATCCTGACTTTGTTAGAGCTGTTGACAATGTACTAACACTTGGGGTTCATGTGCACCCCCGAGATGCGGTAAGGTTAATTTTATTCACAGGACTTATCTCCTCAGAAGTTAGAAGATCTACTGCTGTCTTCAGTCGATGCTACACGTTCTAGTGTACTCTGTGATTTTGCTTGGACCTCTTAGTCGTTGAGGAAGGCGAAGGCACTGGAATACCACAACGTTGGTTCATAAACCTGGTCCGTCCCTGCACCAGATTTTTCTGAGTCTCACACTTTCTTTAATTCCTTGCGATAATTTGTTCTAGAGGTATTGCTTTTTTTCGACATCTTTTCTTGTATAGTTTTTGTTTCTTTTCCAGGAATTTTTCAATCTATTCGCCGTAAGCTCCATATTTCTTTTGCCTGTTACTGTAATCGTCACACTAAATTTTCTACCGGGCTGGTAAAGTTTTGTAAACCTCGATACACTCGAATTGAAATACACTGTCTTCTTCTTTATCAGACACCCCAGACAGTACGAAATCTGAAAGACAATAAATGATTATTGCACAATTTAATTGATGGTCGCCACACGCGGTCAATTAAATTGTGCAAACAAGTAGACTAGCGCAATAAAACATAATATTTTGATTGACTCATTAAAACTGTGCAAATCTTCCATAGGCACATACACGGTCAATTTAATTGTCAATTCCGAGTATTGACTATTAAATTCCACAATATAATTGATCGTATATGGGCCGGTTTAAGGAATGTTTGAAACAGATGGTCACAATGTAAAGTAGAACTTTTTGTTTAAAGACAACAGAAAAAGAAAAACTGGTAAATCTAGTGGGTAATTATTATGATGGAAATAAACGGAGCACTAATTCTGAAATAAAAAGTAGTAGACACTATTGAGAAAATAAATCAAGGTATATCCCCCCCCCCCCCCACCAATCTTCATGACTGGGACAAAAGCTACAAGTTTTGATACAGTACGTCCGTAACTAAATTCGACGGTGTCCTTCTGAATAAAAGTCCAAAGTTGCAAGTCGAATCGGTCGTAATGCTTTTCTCCTCAACAATAAATGGTCTTCTTGGACAATGTCAACAGGGTCAGAAAACTGTTTTGACCCTAACCTCGTCCCCAAAATGAAACATCGTAACATCATCACTGAAGGAGTCAAACGTTCTTATTTTTGCCCTGGCTTTACAATGCCTTCTTTCATTGAATAATAATTGGATCCAGGGAACTTTGAGTTTTGAGCCCGCTGACATGCTGGGTACGTCCCAGGGGGTAGATGCGTTCTAATACCGTTGGGTGGATTGAAATGTTGGTGGCACAAAAATGAGGGCAGCTTGAATTTCAAAGGAATATTTCCTTGGTTCAGAGGAAAGCCTAGATAGATCTATGTGTGAGTGTGTATGTTTGTGTGTATGTGTGTGTGTGTGTGTGTGTGTGTGTGTGTGTGTGT
>NW_004797789.1:288950-290443 GCF_000002075.1 Aplysia californica
TTGTGTGTGTATGTGTGTGTGTGTGCGTGTATGTGTGTGTGTCTGTGTGTATGTGTGTGTCTGTGTGTATGTGTGTGTGTGTGTGTGTGTGTGTGTCTGTGTGTATATATATGTGTGTGTGTGTATGTGTGTGCCCCTGTATGTTGGCGCAGAAAACAAGACATTTTTAACGAGGGTCCAACGAGCGTTTTGGTTACTGGGTCGGTGCAAAAAGTGTCATGAACTTTTCCCCCAAGATTGTCCGTTTTGCAGAACGTGTACCCTCTCTACAGCAGATTCCTCTAGTTCTTTAATAATTAAAAACAACCCCACAACCTTTTTACAATAAGAGGCATAGAAAAAGGATCGCGGGAACGCGCTTTTCCTTTGCTGAGCCCTGAAGACATTTGGCTGGCTATTAGCTTTCTGCCGTTGTAAACGAGGTGACACCAGACAAAAATTGGGTAAACAGAGGAATATTAATTAGGTGCTTGTGTTCACTGCATGTACCACGAAGCGAAATATTCTAAAAACAGTCTTAACGGTCTCAACTGAATTTTTGGTTTAAAAAACATTTCGAAGGTATAAAGTAAAAAAAGATGGGATGTTACTTGTTTGGAATTTTAGAAGAAGAAAAACCACAACAGAAATGAATGATTGACAGCCCAGGTGTTTCCGTAACATTGTTTATTTTCCAAGCCTAATCGCTACCTCCAGAATTACAAAGTCCTATCTGCTCAGTGCCTAGTTTTGAGAAAGTTGACGTCAAAGATTTTGAGTTTCACATCATGTCAAGCTTTTTCGAAAGTAATTTTTGAATATTTCAATAATGACTTCGGAGTATTTTACAATTTTGATAGAGCAGATAGAACATTTGGTTTCTGGCCTCATAGTTGTAGTAACTCAAAACAGCAAACAATTCTGAGGTAGCGAAATATTAGTCGACTCATCAGGTTTTACCTCTACCTGGACACTGACAAGGGCCACAAAAGGTTCGTCAACACTTTCCAACCCACGCCACAAACTCAAACTCAAACTACTCGAAAGACTAACATCTTTTGTTTTTTCCAATTTGCCCATCATTCAGTGCAGCCTTACCTTCACGAAGATGGCGTCAGTGGCATAGGGATTAGGCTGCCGGACTCGTAATCGTGAGATTGAGGGTTCGGGGATTCGAGCCTCAGCTCGGTACGACATTGTGTTCGTGGGAAAGGCACTTTACACGAATTTCCCACATGGCTCGGTCCTTTCGGATATGGACGTTAAACTCGGAGGCCCCGCCTCTTAATTAACCTAACAGTGTTGATAGTGGCGTTAAACCTGTACAATTTCGCCATTTTATCTTCACTACACCGCACCACTGGTTATAAGATATTTACATACGGCGTAGATCTATACTAAAAGAGATAGCGCAATGAGGTGATAACGAAATCGATATCTTCTCATCAAATTCATCAGGCAAACCGGTGTACATCTGATTGTTGATATTATTATTATTATTATTATTATTATTA
>NW_004797789.1:290706-293024 GCF_000002075.1 Aplysia californica
GAGAGGGGGGGGGAGGGGGTTCTCCTCGACCGTAGCCCAGGAATATAATTTACAACTAATTGTTCAGTAGTTGTCAGGCTACCGGACCCGTTATCGTGAGGGGGTTGGAGCCACAGGCCCGACGTTGTGTCCTTGGGAAAGGCACTTTACACGAATTTTCCTCACTTCACTCAGGTGGGAATGGGTACCCGACCAATGGCAGCGACAGAGCTTGTCAGTATGTTAGTGTTTTAGCTCCTATAAATGGCTGCTTGCACCGTATGTTTCCCAAGAAGTTGAGGTTGTTTCAGAATGATCTCAGGTCTGCTGTTGGGGTAATAGTGTAGATTGTGAAGCGCATAGAGCTTGCTGTTGAGCGGGGATTTGTGCTCTGCAAACGCTATAAATATCTATTATTAGTATTGACTGGCACTCCGAGCGCGTGCGTGTTGGGTTATTTGTGTGTAGCGACAGCGCAGCGTGTCGCCTCAAGAAAGGCCAGAGTTGTGTGTGTGTGTGTGTGTGTGTGTGTGTGTAGCGTGTGGAGTGTAGTATGTTACGGTTATCTAATACGGGGCCACGGAACCATGGCTCGATGTTTGGGCTAGATTTATATAAGGATTGTTTACAAGAAACGCTCCTCCTCGAATACATTAGACTTCAGTCTCTGGGCTGTGATAATCTGTGCGGAGCATAGCCTAGGGGGACTCCTGAACGCCATCATTCTTTCATTCATTCATTCATTCCTTCATGATCCATTCATTCGCTACTCTTCATCCATTCGTTCTTTCATTAGATTGTTCCATCGTTCAGCGTCAAAGTCTTGGAGAACCAGACCTGCCCTAGAGCTCCACACACACACACAACGGTCTACACGACAGCTCCACATCTTTCCAGCCGCAGGTGGGTACTATTAAAATTATTTTTCTCCCTCTTTCTCCCTTTTTCTCCCCCTTCTCTTTATTTTTTTCTCTCTCTCTGTCTCAATCTCAACCCCCACCCCCCATTCTCTCTCTCTCTCTCTCTCTCTCTCTCTCTCTCTCTCTCTCTCTCTCTCTCTCTCTCTCTCTCTCTCTCTTTATGCATCTGTCTCACTTTCCGTCCGTCCCTCTCTTTCTGTCCTGTACATCTCACTGCCTGACGGTATGTGAACCTTGTGACTGGGACTCCAAGATCCTAAACCACTAGACCATCTTCTTTCTAACAATTCAATGTTTCTTTGACCCTGTCCTGCGTAATTGGTTTGTTCCTTCTTTGCTATCAAGCATCATCCTTATCTTTCCTCCTTTTATTTGTATAATGTAACTCTCTAGTAACACCGCTTGTGGTCGGCACTGGTATGACCTAATTATGTAACAAGTGCCGTAAAACTCTTTATAGAACTAGAACCCCAATGACTCACTCACGTTTGGGGGAGGGGGGGGGGTGGGCTTTGTGGTCTAGAGTTACGGTGTTCGTCTTTCATTCAATAGGTCCCATGCTTGAAACCTGAGGGTGACAGAAGCTTTTGTTCTGTCAAATGTTCGTCTTTCACCGTCTTTCCTGCTCTCTATTCATATTCTGTCATCTATTTCTTCTCCACTTTCTGCCTTTCCCGCCCATCCCCTTCCTCTGGGCCCCCGAAACTTTCTACTGCTACTCTTGACTGCTTCTTACTGATGTCTCTCAGCCACACCCCTGATCTTAGGGTGGGTAAGATCGAACACCCTGCCTTCTCGGATAAGGGTCGAAAAAATCTCTGAGATTCCATTTACAAGTTGTGCATGTTAAAGATCCCTTGGTTCGTTTACCCCGGGTAAAGTTCAAAATTAATTCCTACGATACTGAACATGATTTTAATTAATGTCCCGTTCGCTCATATGACCTTATGCGAATACCGTAAAACACAAAAAACTCCAACAAAATAAAAACAACAACAACAACCCCCCCCCTTCAAACTAATCAAACAATCCTCCGGTTTGTTAGTCCCCCGGCCAGCCAGGATGATCATCAAGGGTTTGCTGGCGCTGACAGTCCTGTCCTCGTTGTTCCTCGGCCTCTTCCTCTACACCCCGCTGCCTGAAGGGATGTCCAACCCAGGGAAGGCACAGGTCCTTATGGCCATTATGCGGTTGGGCTACTGTGTGGTGGGTGCTTCCTGTTTTGTCTGTGTGTCTGTCTGTCTAAGTGTCTGTGTGTCTGTATGTCTGTCTGTCAGTATGTCTGTCTGTCTGTCTGTCTGTCTGTGTGTCTGTCTCTCTGTGTACTTGCACAGGAAAACTTTTAGCTTTTCTAAGATTACTTAGGTTTGTGATACACCCATCACAGAATTCTCGCACACACACACACACACACACACA
>NW_004797789.1:293124-295187 GCF_000002075.1 Aplysia californica
CACACACATACAAACACGCACACGCACACGCACACACACACACACACGTACACACACATACACACACATACATACACACATACACACACGCATACACTCACACACACACACACACACACACACACACAGTACACACACACACACCACTTGAGGAAAATAGTACCCTAACTTTTTGTCTGAGTATTCATTTCATTAAACTTTGTTCTCAATTTTTCCACTTTTATTATTCCAATCTTTTCACATTGTGGAAACCATTCTTTTTCATAGTTTGTTGTTTGTTGTCTTTTTTTTTTGGCTAGCTGTTTAATATGTACCAAGCCCAAAATTTGAATTAAGATAAGATAAGATAAGGCAAGATAAGATAAGATAAGACTTTATTATTCCAGAGGGAAATTTTTCTTGGCTGTATAGGACCGTAAGAACACATGCAGGTATACATAAAGATATAAATAATATATTACTCTCATTAGAGTTCAGTATGGAAAGAGAAGTAAAGCTAACAAAATGTACATTTTATATCAGATCAGACGCATCATTCAACCTCATGTAGGAATGTAACTGCAAGATTTTCAAATTCTAGAGTTATATCATATATACTCCAAAGAGCAATACACATGACATTGATGCTTATTCTGACAATAGCCTTTAATAATGCTGGAGATCTGTAAGAGCCTCGTCGCCACTGGGCAGAGCCGGAAGTATAAGAAAAATCCTGTTTCTCCGTCAATATTATCAGTTGCATGAGCTCTAGAAATAATATTTTGTCGAAATTCAAAATCTGAAGCAAGAAAGAACAACAACATAATATCTAGTGAAGTTATATCTCTCGTGTAAAATTTTGCTTTCTGATCAGCCTAAGTACATTTTCAAAGCTTGCAGACAAGTCGCATTGTATCATAATTTGTGTGTGGCGTCGGTAGCCTAGTGGTTTGGCTACCAGACTCGTAATCGTGAGATTGCGGGTTCGGGGGTTCGAGCCTCAGCTCGGTCCGACGTCGTGTCCTTGGGAAAGACACTTTACACGAACTCCCCCCCCCCCTCCTGGCTTGGTCCTATCGGAGACGGACGGTAAACTAGGAGGTCCCGCCTCTTAAATAACCTAATAGTGTTGATAGGGGTGCCAAACTCATAACATTTCACCATTTTTTAGATCCAAGAGATACAATCCTGCATTCAAACTCGAAGATGCCAAGATATCTCTCAACCTGTATGAACTTTCAGGGAATTCAACGTGGGGGTCGGTGGTTGGCGGGTGCTCTAGCGTGGTTTGCTTCTTCTTTCCTATCATAATTTGTTGTATTCTAAGCTAAGCCAACATCACTTTTAATTCTTGATCATTTTCATTGATTTATTGTAGATAAACGCCCGGGAGCTGTTGGGCTATGGCAGCTTTGCGCAGGATATCCGGTCCTACCAGATGCCCCTGGGCGAGGGCTCTCTGTCGTCTGCCTCTTACGGGGATGTGGATGTGAGTCGATTGTTTGCTGCTGGTTTAGTTGACGGTCTACCTCGAAACCCGTCTGATAACTGGTTTAGTTGATGGTCTACCCCCAGACCCGTCTGATAAATGGTTTAGTTTACGGTCTACCACCAGACCCGTCTGATAACTGGTTTAGTTGACGGTCTACCCCCAGACCCGTCTGATAACTGGTTTAGTTTACGGTCTACCCCAGACCCGTCTGATAACTGGTTTAGTTTACGGTCTACCACCAGACCCGTCTGATAACTGGTTTAGTTGACGGTCTACCCCCAGACCCGTCTGATAACTGGTTTAGTTTACGGTCTACCCCAGACCCGTCTGATAACTGGTTTAGTTTACGGTCTACCACCAGACCCGTCTGATAACTGGTTTAGTTTACGATCTACCCCCAGACCCGTCTGATACACCAGACCCGTCTGATAACTGGTTTAGTTGAAGGTCTACCCCCAGACCAGTCTGATAACTGGTTTAGTTTACGATCTACCCCCAGACCCGTCTGATACACCAGACCCGTCTGATAACTGGTTTAGTTGAAGGTCTGCTATGATGTTTATGGTTTTGCATGTGGAGTGTGGAGATTAGG
>NW_004797789.1:295396-298989 GCF_000002075.1 Aplysia californica
TTTTGGTATGGGGATTGGTTGAATGGGAGTGTGGGGGAGGGGGGTGTTTGGGTGTTTAGATTGTTGGAAGGGGGTGGGGGAGGGGAGCTGGGGGGTCTCCAGCGTATAGTCAGCTGAGAAGAAACCCAGGTTTGGGTGTCTAGGAAATATGAAGTTAATTGTAACACATATTGTAAGTGTTGTTGTCATTTGTCAAGTTATTCTAACAATTTCTTATTGGTCTTAGTTATCGTCTGTGAAATTCTTTTAGCCTCTTATTATTAGTGTTGTTGTTATCTGTCAAGTTATTCACACAACTTATTATCATTAACGTTGTTATTATCCATCATGTTATTCGCACAACGTATTATAATTAATGTTGTTATTATCTGCCATGCTATTCACACAACTTATTATTAGTGTTGTAATTATCTGTCAGGATATTCAAACAAGTTAAATTATTACTACTGTTGTTATTATCTGTCATGTTATTCATACAACTTATTATCATTAACGTTGTTATTATCTTCTAAGTTATTCGAACGATGTATTATTACTACTGTTGTTATTGTCTGTCAGTTATTCGAACAACTAATCATTACCAGTGTTGTTGTTATCTTTCAAGTTATTCAAACAGTTATTATTATTAGTGTTGTTGTTGTCTTTCAAGTTATTCAAACACTTATTATTATTATTAGTGTTGTTGTTTTCCCCAAGGTGACACGTGACAAGCTGGCCGGAGTCCACGTGATCATCTACCGGCCGCTGCCGGCCAGACAGAAAGCCCCGGCGACCATCTACTTCCACGGCGGGGGTTATGTGTTTGGATCTGGTAGTACGTAACTCTGAGAAGCTAGAGCTGGCGTCTAGAATTGATGAAATTTATAACAATAACAGTAACACCCTAGGTATAAAAAAGATGAAAAACAATACAAACAACCCGTCACTACCCCTTTCTTTGCAAATTGTAAGATCACGCGGTGGAGGATATTTACCTCTAAAATCGAAGAAAGAAAGATATGAAAGAAGTTTTTCTTTTTTACAATCTAGCATAAGGTAATTGTCAGAATAAGCATCAATGTGTATTGCTCATTCGAGTATGTATCTATATAACTCTAAATGTCTTAATTGTAATTAAATTCCTGCATGTTGTTAAATTATGCATCTGATGTGATATTCAGCTTTACTTCTCTTTTCATATTGAAAATTAAGGAGAGAAATACATAATTTACATAATTTACATAATTTATGTCATACCTGTATGTGTTTTTACGGTCCTGTACAGCCAAGAACAATTTCCCTCTGGGGTAATAAGTTACTATCTTATCTTATCTTATCTTGTTTCACTTTTACTTTTTTCTGTTCTCTTGTACTGCGAGGTGGTCCTGGTGAGGGGAGATGTGATAATTACTAATTGTAAGATATGGGCCAGGTGTGTTTCCTTGTAGGATCATCGTATTGTGCCTGTGGAGGGTGTCTTTGACTTCACCAGTCCATCTTTATCTTTCTCTTCTCTTTTACTTTGGAGTCATGGGATTTTGTGTTGAGGGCCTTTAACACTTTCCACCCACGCAGCGCGCAGAACGCACAACGCGTGTCCCCACGGACCAGGATGCAGATACCTTACATCTGTACCATACCTGTATCTCGGCAAAAATAAACCAACCAATATGAAATGTTGAGCACTATTGACAAAATTGAACGCGATAATCACATGGTCACCCAAAAAGGAATTAAAATTGGACTGAAAACATCAAATCTAGAACATTTATCACCCGAATTCTCATCCTGGCGTAAATTTATATAAAGCAGCACTCATGCAAGGTCTACTCTGCATATATTTTTAAAAATACTCCAATTGTGGTAAACAAACTGATTTTCGACCTCAAAAGCCACACAAACCATTCAGAAAGGAAGGTACTTCTTTAACAAGTGCGCATGTCAAGAAGGAGATCATTGCTGGACTACAACATTTTTCTTTCCACACCATGGCCAATAGGCGTACCGTGAGGCTTCTTACTTCTTACCGTCGCTGATCAGTTTCCCTTGGGGTCAAAGTGTTAACGGTTTGCTGTTGTGGCCCCATTCTTACATATTATAGATCTATGTGAGGCGCGAGGTGAAATCAGGCGCTCACCAAAATAATTAAAATTAAAGTCAAAGAGCTGTCCTTTTTCAGCAGGTTTGGGAATTTTGATGGAATTTTTGTCTTTTGGCTCAACACCTTTCATGTCCATTGAAGAACACATTTCTTTGTGGGTTTTATTGGAAAAACATTGAATAAAGGAATAAAGGTTGTCAATTTTCAGTTTTCACGTACTCTCAAACTAAGAAAATAACTCAAGTTTCTCGGCCATTTTCTCACTAATTTTACTTCTGAAACCAAGTGATCCCCTTCTCCTTCAATCGTCAATATCTTGGCTTGTATCAAAGATAAAGGGATGTTGTTTTTCCTCAAAAACGAGGCAAATGGACAGGACGTAAGATGATACTCTTAACTGCAAATACCCAAAAATTGACGAGCATCTGACTCCACCGCTGTGTGACACATACAATGTATCTTTGTCCAAACCATTTGCCTTGTCTCTTGATGAACTTCGTCCTCGACTTGACACCCACTTGTTGCCTGATGACTTTGTTTCATTATCTGTCTCTTCTTTTGTCGTTTAAAGTCTTTCTAAAACATTTCAGCCTTGGTCATGTTATCAAAGGCTAGATTTTTGCTTCATTTTGGGACATGGAGCTTTCAACAACATGCCGATGTTATAAAAGTGCCAAGTGAAAAACAGGCTGTCACTTTCGTCTTCCCACAAATTTTCATAATTTCTTCACTTTTTTATGACTTTCTCTTAATTAACTTGATTTTCTTCTATACAAATATACAGTTAATGAATTAGTTGTTTTTCATTTGATTGATTTCATTGTAATTTCCTCACCTTTCATCAGCGGTTCCCATAGTCCGAATGATTACTCTATGAGGAAATCCTGCTTAAATAAACGTGCTGTTTGCTCTACATGCAATGTGAATATATGGGTGGTTGGCGCGGCTTTCGTGTGGTTTGCTTCTTCTTTCCTATCAAACATCTATCATCCTATTTTCTCTCCTTTTTTTCGTGTTTGTTACTCTCTCGTAACACCTCTAATCTTTGGCACTTATATGACCTTATTGAGTGCAAGTGCCATAAAACACTTACTAATACTAAAAAGTAAATTGAAAATAGCTTCATGTCTTTATTTTGCAGATGCTTTCGATCAGCATTGTTACGAATATGCTAAAAGAAGTGGTACGGTGGTCTTCTATGTAGAGTAAGTCGGGTTTTTTTCCATGATGTCATTGTCACATGCTTGTGTTGTCCAAGTTTTGAACTGCCAATATATAATGGAGCAAACTGGTTGTGAAGAATCGTGGATTAATAAAGGATAAAAATTATTGGTTGACTTTTGAAATGAATATTCTTCGTAAAAGGTAAAACGCTGCATTCCTTACTCACTTGTCTATGACTGAGTGTTGGTTTATGCATTGATTTTTACTAATTTTTATATTTAGGTACGTTGACATTGTATGTAACATTTTTCCTCTGTTTATTTGTGTGCATATGTGTGTGTGTATATAT
>NW_004797789.1:301452-302687 GCF_000002075.1 Aplysia californica
TAATTTGCATTTTCCAAGGACTCTCTAACTTTGAATGTCAACAAACTTTGGCATCCATTTGCTTGGTAATTTTTCCTGTAGTAAAAAAAAAAGAAGCTCAGTAGGCTTAAGCAGTTGAGGAGCTTGCTGATGACGCGTATGGATAATCTCAAAGACAGAATGTTGTCAATTTTAGAGCAGTCATTTTTTTTTAGAATCAAAAGTTGTAATGACATACTCTAAGTAAGTTGGTAGATATTTTATTCAGTATTTAAGGTCATTGGCCCACATCACATGATTATTCATATCCATTTATTTCTGTTTCCTCTCTTTTTTTCCTTTGCCACTTCATAATGGTCTCAGTTTTATGGAGAACAATAGAAAAAAGTTTTCCTTTGCAACTTTTTGTAGAACTGAGGGTAGCTAAGTCTGCTAGTGAACTCCATGACCATATTATGTGCATTCTGGGGCTGCTATGGGCCACTTTAAAAAAAGCAGCATAATTTCATTACTTTTACTGTTTTCTATATTTCTAAAACTTAAGCAGGCAGGCAGTAATTTGCATACTTTGAAGTATACACATGTATGTTTCATATTTGCATATTATTATATAATGATTGGAAATGTGCCACAACATTGTTGCTTGTCTGCTGCCGGTCAGACATATGTGTCTACTAGAGTTGAAGTTACCTCTGTTTTGTCAAAGCACCTCATTCACCACGGTTTAGCTTCAGAAAGTTATTACAGGCACCTCGAAAGTTTAAGTACATTTGAAATTGATGGTCACCCCTTGTTGAGGAAAATAATTGTTGTCCTATACAATTAGGTATTTTTGGACGGCACCATTATGGTAGGTGAAATCAGGCACTCGTAAGATAGTGAATTTGAAGAAGACGGACACTTTTTATTGAATTTTTGTCTTTTGTCTCAACACCTTTTTATTTCCATTTAAAACACATTTCTATGTGGATTTTTATGGAAAAACAGGGATGAAAACTAAATTAAAAGTGGGAGAGTCCGCGATCTGTGAATGTGGACACGACCAAGAGGATGCCAACCATATCCTGCAGCACTGCCCGCGCTACGTCACCCTTCGTACGCAGACGTGGCAGAAGGGGACTCACTTCCCTTGAGAGAAAGCTCTATGGCAGTCTCTTAGATTTGAAGCGGACTGCACCGTTAGTGTACGACATCGTACTGACTGTCTAGCTGCTGTCTTCGAGAACGAGGAAGAAGAAGAAGTGATTTAAAGCACA
>NW_004797789.1:304725-305907 GCF_000002075.1 Aplysia californica
ATGTGGATTCTAAGCTACTGCCAGATAAGTTCAGGCAATCGAAGAAATTTCCGGGAAAGATCAAGGGAAGCTATTCGGAAAAAGTGTTCAATAAGATCAAACAGGTCATTACCAACCCGCTGTTCTCTCCCCTGATGTCGGATGACTTGAGCGGGGTGCCGCCTGCGTTTGTTCACGTGGCAGAGTTTGACGTTCTACGAGACGACGGTCTGCTTTTTGCTCGCCGTCTCAAGGACGCGGGAGTCAAGACGCAGCTTTATTTTAGTCATGGAGGCTTTCATGAAGACTGTTTTATGGGATTACCGGAGCTGTTGAGGACTGACGCTTCTCACAAAGCTTTGAACGAAACTTTCATCTTCATAAAAGATATCGTACGGAGATAATTTGTGTTAGGTATCTAGGATGACAGAACTGTTAACTGACTCCATCCATGATTTTTTTTCAGGCTCTAGACAGAGTTATTTTTTCCTGTGTTCAGTTTTTAACCTGGGGGGCATCTATTTTATGCATTACTGTGAAGCTCTAAGTTACTCCAATATGTATTGTCATATACCAAGCTGACGGGAATCAGTAGAGGAATCTGTCTATATCAATTACAATGACCTATATTCTGATTGTATTGTATTTTTCCTCAGACAAAAACGAACGAGGAAAAAAATTGCGCAACACCTCTTCGAAAAATTCAACTTACCTCATTTTCTCAGCTCTACAAGTCCTTATGATCCATAGGAATCAACACAAAATTGTGGAGATATCACCCATAATTTTTGCAAGAAGTTCACAAATTTAGCAAACTATTTTTCTCTGAAGGGCCTTTTAACTATACCAGACTCCAGGTTATTTACCCTTACAAAGCAGCAACAAAACAATGATTTTTGCAAGAATTTCACGGAGTTTCGATCTCCGTTTTAAAAAAAATTATTTGTACATCTTTTTTCAGCTTCTCGAGGTTGTTGTGAGAATATTTACCCTCACGTTTCATTTTAAGGTTTAACGTCAAAATTAACAGTTTTATACTCAATAATATATAATTGTGGAAATTGTCCACGACAGCCACACATTGTTGAGGAGGTATCTGACTGTGTTAGACACAGGGACATCTTAAACAGTGTTATGATGATATTTTTACAAAGCCAGGGGGAGGGATGTAGAGAGAGAGAAGGAGAGAGAGAGAGAGAGGGA
>NW_004797789.1:308017-314796 GCF_000002075.1 Aplysia californica
ATTCTGTTTGTGACACGATTTTATACAAACAGAGTAGCTTTCTATTGTACGATCTAAAAGAACTGTAGGAAATGACTTTTGATAGTATTGGAATTATGAGGGGTCGACGATTGGTAGTGTATTGTTTTTATTTCGCTTCAAGAAACGGTGAACAATTAGATCAACTTTTATGCCTCATGCCTCCTTTGCAGCAATTTCGTTGGTGTTTTGATTTCTGCGTCTCCTCAGGGGTTTTACTTGTTGATGGAATAATTATATAGATCTACTGTTTTTAATTTCCTCAACGGCTGCTTTAAACGTTCCCAGAGGTTGTTGGGCTGCTATGGGCCTTGTACTCCTGTGTTGGAGGATCCCATACACAATGTCAACAAGCGTGAACAAATGTGAGGCAGCGTGGTGGAATCAGGCTCTCGTCAAAATAATGAAGTCGAAGAAAACAGCAGTTTTCTCCCTGCTTAGCAATTTTAATCACATTTTTGTTTTATGGCTCAATACATTTTATGTCTATTTACAAACACATTCCTTTGAGTATTTCACCGAAAAGCGTTGATGAAAGGCACACAAATATAAATTTACAATTTCCATGGACTCTCCAGCTTTGGAATTTACCAAGCTTTGGCCAATTTCTCGCTAATTTTACCTCTTAAAACAGGTGACCCTCACCTCATTCAATCCGAAATATCTCCACTTCTATTGAAGATGGAAGGGTAATTTTTTCATTGAAAGCAAGACAAATAAACAATCTTTAAGATGACACCAATAACTCAATATGCCCAAAAATTGACAAGAGCCTGATTCCACCACGCTGCCTCACAATTTGTTTTAAAAAGTGCAAAAAGAAGAGAAATGTATCGCTCTTTAACACATTCAAGAGCCCACATGCTTCGCGAGTGGTATTGTCGTCCCATTGCTCAGACTGAATTTCTTCAAGACAGAGCTGGATCTCTCCTTTCCAATTGGAGACTGTGCTAATAAGTCGAGATTGAAAATTCCGCTCTGTTTCAGACGGCCGAGGAATATTCCGGTGACAAACGCGTCTGAGAACGCCGATGCGTTTGTAGAGTGGGCAAAAACTTTCCGAAAGCCTGCAGTGTTAGCGAAAAATATCATGCAGTCCGATATGTCCTGAACAAGCTTGCATTAAAAGAAAATTCAGCTGGTGCGCATAGCAATGAATAAAGACAGCATAAGGGAAAAAGCTTTGGCGCTTCTGAGTCTGCACACCAGAGGCTTTCCCGCTTATTACAGCTGCCTCATCGTAGGTTTGGGAGATCAGCTTCTCAACGACCCTGAATGGTTCTAAAGCTTTGTTTAGGGTTGAAACGAGCCCTGATGAAGCTCTATCTTTGGCTTCATAAAGACTTTAGAAACCGCTCTACCTGTTTGCCGGCCTTAATGTACCTCAGAATCATCACAAACTGTGACAAATGACCAGCATGAGTTGCTTCGTCAACCTGAATAGAAAAAAAGCTGGCAGAGCGTGTCTTTATTCAGTTCTTAGTCCATCGCCTCAACGCAAGACAGAGTGAAGTGGGAGCCCATTATCGCCCACGCCAAGGCACCGAATGACGAGGAGGTTGAATTAATTTGACAATTTTAATATTTGAACTTTCATTGCTGCATTTTCATATAATGATAGGGAAAAGATGAATAATAATAATATTGTCTTCAATGAGCGAATCAATGTCACTACATTGTACAGCAGTTTGTATGAATTTATCTTTACTTAATCCTATTGTTTCACAACAACTGAGGAATTTTTAATAAAAACTTTTATTCGTAAATCTATTTACAATACTACGAGTCCCGGTTCACATACACATTTTGCATACGCATAACATGGACAACTAGGTTAACCGGTGACACTCATGATGGCAATTCTCGTTGATTGCCAAATTTGCTAGCAATAAAGATATTTCAGAGTGAACACTTCCCCCCCCCCCCCTCAAAATATGGGTTCAATAAGTGTGGGGCCTAGTGCTGCGATTAAAAGAAAGGACAAAGAGTCTGTACCATCTTTGGAAAGGACGTACCTGTTTTTAAAAGCGCTACTATCTCAGCTCATGAGATACAAACCTTTTAATATTGATACAAGTCATTGTGCGAAAGTTGGAAAGTCTGTGTTCGGTAGTTGAAATATTTAACAATAAGTTGTGCCACTAACTTTGATTGCCGAGACATGAATGAAGAGACGTAACCTGAGCTCATTATATCTTGTATAAGTGACCTCCCTTATCACTTGTACCATCGTCACGCATGCGTGCACACTTCACAACACACACATGACACACACACACACACATGATACACACACACACACACACACACACACACACACACACACACACACACACACATGATACACACACACACACAAACGCACACACACACACGCACACTTCTCTCTCTCTCTCCCTCTCTCTCTCTCTCTGTCTGTCGGTCTCCCTCTCTCTCTCTCTCTCTCTCTCTCTCTCTCTCTCTCTCTGTCTGTCTCTCTTGCCCCCCCCCCCTCTCTATTTCTCTACCTCTTTTGGTAAGTGTTTTACGGCGCTCGGAACTACATAGATAATGCAGTTTGGTTGGAATTATTTTTGAATTTTGCCCGGATGGCGACTGACTGACTGACTTACTGCCCATCACGCAGTCTGGCGTCTAGGGCAGCAACAAACGGATCTACAGCTCTGTCTGTTTTGGGCCATTTTGGTCAACGTCCCACACGAATGGTTTCAGGACTCTCTCTCTCTCTCTCTCTCTCTCTCTCTCTCTCTCTCTCTCTCTCTCTCTCTCTCTCTCTCTCTCTCTCTCTCTCTCTCTCTTTCTCTCTCTCTCCAATTCTTTCTTTTCCGCGTTCATCTTTAGTTATTGTCATCCACCCATATCTGAACATGTTCATCAGAACAGCTTAATTAAGCTGGCTTGGCTCCTTCTTACTGCTGTCTTTCAGGTAGGAAAGATCTACATCTAGCCCTCTCGGACAAGGGTGAAAAATCTCGGAGGTCCCGTGAGCAAGTTGCGCACGTTAAAGGTCCCTTGACGGGTCTAAAATCGATAACAGTAGGCGTCGGCCGTCAACCGGGCAAACAATACTCAAAATTTCCTACCAACTGAAAATGTTTGGGGTGTCCCGCGCGCTCATATGACCTTGTATATGCAGTTGCGAGCGCCGTTAAACACTTACGGGTACCAACCCCCCCCCCCCCCAACAAAAATCAACAACAACAAAAAGCAACAAACCCCCCCCTCCCAACAAACAAAAACAACTTTAGACAGGTATAGAGCTGTGTATCATCAGCATAAAGTAAAGGTGCAAACACAGTGGCATTCAGTTTGGAGACGCGTCCAGCCCGTCAAAACAGCTGCGCTGGGAACGAGATGGATGCAACCCCTTTTTTGTATCCAGCTTGTTTCCGCTGGGGCATTTGCCTTGGTGGGCTATCATGATGCAACAATACACGTAGCGGTGCAGACAATGGAGGCTTTAATTAAGGCTCTAGCTTAAAAGAAAGTGTTATTGGGTTCATTCAATATTCTAACAAAGGGACAATTTTTTGTGGAAAAAATTCGGGATGTCGAAGCAAGTGTGTACCGTATTGGGCATCTGATTTACCGTACAGATGCTTTCTTTTTTTTCCCACAGCAGCGATTAGTAATTCATTGCTGAATGTTGATTTCATTTTTGGTTTCTATGACACTACACAAGTATTCAAAACAGCACACAATGAAAAGTCCGGAGGCCAAGCTGGGAGAGATGTTAGTGCTGTGTTGTACTAAAATGCTTCCTGAAAAAAGAAAAAAAAAAAAGATGCCGTGTGGAGGAAGGACCCGGAAACGAAATCACTGTGGCGGGTGCAAATCTGAAATTGGGACTCCAAACCGGATTCCACTTTCAGACAATTTTTTGCCATGGACTCTTCCAATATTTCCTAAAGGCTGTTGTGTACACATAATATATAATAATAGACCCAGGACAGAACCTTTCGGCACTCCACAAAACAATGGAGTGTTGGAGGACTCTGTGCCATTGCCACGAAATGGCCGAGTGTGATCACTTAAATATGGCATAGGCCTTTACACCATTCAAGCAACAGTCCCAGAGAAGCCAAAACATAAAGTTTCCAGAAGGATCAAATGATCTAAAATTAATCCTAGGACGGATATTTTCCGTCTGTTAGCTGCAGGCGTATTCTTAGACAAGCAGCTTCCTTTATACGGGGTGCCCACTGCGGCTGGATTGGACCGATCGCCCGACTCGGTCGATTGAACACGCAAAACAAACGCGTTTGTTTTTGAGGCGACCTAGTCGGGCGATCGGCCGATCCCATCCGTAATGGGCACCCGTATAAGTCATAGGCTGATTTGAAAATCTCCAATACCGGTACGTTATGTTCTGGCTGAGATGAGCTTTTACTTAAAGAATTTTGAATAGAAAAAGTAGTTTTAAAATGGGACAAATTTTTTTTAGGTCATCCACTGACACGTTTTGTTTAAGAAGAGGAAAAAACAACAGAACGAAACTGCATAAGATGATGCCCCTTGAAGTCTTTTTTCTAATGACGATTTTAACTGGAAACCTCTAGAAATTGATTCAGGTGAGTGTGGAATATCAGTTTTAGCGTGGCAGCAACAGCCAACGCCATGGATAGGTCGCATCCATCAAAATTGAGTCATAGAAGGCAAAACATAATTAAGCTCTATCTTCGGGGGAAAAAAATAAAATACGCAAAGCAAGTAATTTCACTCAACTACATATTATATTATCTTATGTTTAAACAATAATATGTCTTCTCAACAAAATGGTTTGAAGGTGTTTCTTCTGATATTTCTGTAGGCCTCCTCTACCCCTTCCTCATATGTGAGGCAGCGCGGTGGAATCAGGCTCTCGTCAATTTTTGAGCATGTAGAGTTATTGGTGTCATCTTAAAGCTTGTTCACTTGTCTTTTTTTGGATGAGCAAAGTATTCGTTTATCTTGAATACAAGTCGAGATATTTGCGAATGAAGGAGGTGGGGGTCACCTATTTTCAGAGGTAAAATTAGTGAGAAAATGGCCGCTAAAGATTAGTTATTTCCTTAGCTTTATAGTCCATGGTGACTGTACATTTACGTATTTTGGGCAATTAATCGACTTTTTTTCAGAAAAGTCCACACAGAAATGAGTTCTTTAATGGTCATGAAAGATGTTGAGCGAAAAACCAAAACATTAAATAAAAATTAACAAACCTGCGGAAAAGTGCAGGTTTCTTCATTTTGATTATTTTGACTATAGCCTGATTCCACCACGCTGCCTCACATATCCTTCTAGATAGTGCAAGACATCCACTCATCAATCCGCCCACTCCCCAGGTAACAGTGGACCAGAACTGACACTGTGTGGGCGTGAGTACGTCTATTATTACATTAATGTATTATTTACCGAAGTCAGCACAGAAACTAGACTGGAAAAGGGGGCTCTCTGGTCGACAGGAGGTTACACCAGTGTTCGCCTCTCATTCAGTAGGTCTCGGGTTCGAATACGGACAGCGACAGAAACTTTTATTCTCTAAAATTTTCTCTTTTCACCTCCTTTCCGGCTCTTAAACAATGTTCTGTTGTCTACTTTCGTCTCCATGTTCTGCCCTCACCTCCTTTGCCCCCTTCTCTGGCCTCCTGGCTCTTTCAGCAGCCTTTCAAGTGCTACTCCTTGGCTACTTCTTGCTGCTGTCTTTCAGCCGCATCCATCCATGATCTTATGGTAGGTAAGATCTAATACCTAACCTTCTCGGATAAGGGCAAAAAATCTCGGAGGTCCCCAGTGCATGTTGCGCACGTTAAAGATCCCTCGGTGGTCCAACAATCGATAAAAGTAGGCTTTGGCCGCCACCCGGGCAAAATTAAAAATTTCGTACCAACTGAAAATGTTTAACGTTTTCGCACACGCTCATATTATGACCTTATGCAGTTGCAAGCATCGTAGAATCTAACCCCCCTAAAAAGACTGGAAAAGAAAGTACAGTCACAATTGCCCAAGACAGCCACGCGTTGCCGTGGAGAAAAGCAGTTTTCTTTGACAGGGGGGGGGGGTGTCTTGAAGTGGTTGTTTGCACAGGCTACAGTCTTGGACAGGTAGCCGTGAGAGCATGTGTCAACTGTATTTGGGTATGAGTATTGTTAAATATAGCAGGAACAGGAACAGAAACAAGACTGGAAAAAAGCAGTTAGATTACTGCTGGAAAAATATTTACTGTTGTAAAACACATACAGCTTGCTGTTGAGTATGGATTTACATTACATGTATATAAATTGAATTATCAGTATTACTATTTAGGTCTTTTTTCTTAGTTTATATTGTCCTTCAATGGGGTTGCCTTCTTTTAAATCACAAAATAAACCTTTAAAAGAGCTTGCTGTTGAGTATGGATTTACATTACATGTATATAAATTCAATTATCAGTATTAATATTTAGGTCTTTTTTCTTAGTTTTCATTTTCCTTAAAGGGGGTTGCCTTCTTTTAAAAAAACCAACCCTTAAAAGAGATCAGAAGATTTAGAACCATGGCAGTCTAATTACACATTCATGTAAATTCCTTGTCTGAGAAACTGATTTTTCTTACAAGTCCTTGGTATTCCTAAGTCACTACGATAGTAAACTATACCCTAAACAAACAAAACAAACACATACAAGAATCAGAGGAGCTCACAAGGCTGTCCAGTTTCTACAGAACACAAAGACACATGATCTCAATTTATTATTTGGAAAATGTCAACAATCTCCCCCAGCCAAACCGTACAGGCTTTACATG
>NW_004797789.1:316135-331135 GCF_000002075.1 Aplysia californica
GCTCTCTCTCTCTCACTCTCTCTCACTCTCCCTCCCCTCTCTCCCTCTCTGTCTCCCTCCCTCCCTCCCTCCCTGTCTCTTTCTATCCCCCCTCCAACCGCCTTTAAAAATATAATAACACAGATGTCCCTCTGGCTTGAACAGTCAGTTATCTCCTCTACAATGCGTGACTGTCTATGACAAATTCCTCTGTAATATATTTTCTTGGTTTCAATATAAAACTGTTAATATTCACGTTAAAACTAAAAACTAAGTATGAGGGTAACCATTCTCACAACATCCTTGAGAAACTGACATAAGATGTAAAAATCTGACAAAAATGGAGAAAAATAGATGACTTGATTTTTAACAGCTCAATCATCCTAGCTAGATACCTAACACAAATTATCTCCGTGAGATTTCTTTTATGAAGATGAAAGTTTCATTCATAACTTTCTGAGAAGCGTCAGTCCTCAACAGCCCCGGTGCTCCCAGATAATAGTCTAGATGAAAGCCTCCGTGACTAAAATGAAGCTGCGTCTTGACTCCCGCGTCCTTGAGACGGCGAGCAAAAAGCAGACCGTCGTCTCGTACAACGTCAAACTCCGCCACGTGAACAAAAGCAGGCGGCACCCCGCTCAAGTCATCCGACATCAGGGGAGAGAACAGCGGGTTGGTAATGACCTGTTTGATTTTGTTGAACACTTTTTCCGAATAGCTTCCCTTGATTTTTCCAGGAAATTTCTTCGACTTCCTGAACTTTTCTGGCAGTAGCTTAGAATCCACATACTCGGCATACTTGGACTGATACAACTGTGGTGAAAGGTGGCGGTTCTCAGAGATGATCTTAGTCACATTGTCAACATTCTTCCCATCTGTAAGGACGAAAGATAAGAAACGATGAGATTAGATAAGATACGATAAGATAAGATAGGATAAGAAAAGGTAGGTGAGACAAGATAAAATCAGATACGATAAGATAAGAAAAAGGCAAAGAAAGATAGGACATGACTTGACAAGATACGATAAGATAAAGCAAGACAAGATAAGATAAGATTCATTGATCTTCACTAAGAGGAATTTGTTGCGGAATGGTACTGACATGGATATGTCCTCGTCAGCACAGGCAAAATACACACACACACACACACACACACACACACACACACACACACACACACACACACACACACACACACACACACACACACGCACGCAATCATTGTGCTGTTGAGGCTACAGAGGTGATCAGATTAAGCCTGATTCCCCATTTTGACGTCTCTGTTGACATCCACACCTTGACGCTCATACGACCTTATGCAGTAGCGAGCGCCATAAAACCTTACACACACTCATGCACTCACACACACACACACACACACACACGCGCACACACACACACACACACACACACACACGCACACACACACACACACACACACACACACACACACGCGCGCGCGCGGATTCAAAGTAATCAGATGGACATACGAAATAATGTTTCGTCTAGCACACCTGTAAGCAAGGACATACATTTTCAGCAAATTTATTTAAACGAGCTATTTAGTTGGATGGTTCATTACTCTATTACCTAATGTCTCATAGAAACAAATACATATTTACAGAAAAATCGCTTTTGGAGTTAAGGTTGTAGTGGGGGTTGGGGCGATTGGGGTGGGGGTTGGTTGGTGGGGGTTGAGATGAGGATTGGGTTGGGATTGGGGGGTGGGGTTGAGGTGAGGATTGGGTTGGGATTGGGGGGGGGGGTTGAGGTGAGAATTGGGTTGGGATTGGGGGGTGGGGTTGAGGTGAGGTAGGGGCGGGATTGGGGATGGGGGTTGAAGTGTGGTTGAGGGGTGGTGGATTTGGCATTATGTTGGGGTTGGGTGGGGGTGAGGTAGGGTGTGGGGCTGGAATGGATGGGGGGTGGGGAGTGGAGAGTACAGAAAGCCAAAAGAAAACAGAGATAAACTCTTGATTTGTTTCTTAGAGATGACTTATTAAAAAAACCCACAATCAAAGCAAATAGCAAGTAATGGCCAAAGAGAGCCATAACAAAGAGCTGAAATCTATGTCTCTCAAGCTCTGGGATTTAGGGCGGAGACTGCTGTATGCGTGTCACTCGGCAGTTTTTGGGCACGTGGGGTTATTTGGTATAATCCTAAAGCTTATTCATTTTTGTTGCTTTCGAGAGAAAAAATTACCCATCTATCTTGAATACAAGTCGAGATATTTCTGACTGAAGAAGGAAGGAGACATCCGGTTTCAGAGGCAAAACTCGCGAGAAAATGGCCCCCAAAATTGGTGATTTTGATAGTTTGAGTCCTTGGAAACTGAAAATTTACATTTTTGTGCTTTTAATCACTGTTTTTCAGTCAAGTGGGTTTAAAAAAAATGAAAATAAAAGGTGTTGAGCCAAAGAACAAACATTTTAAAAAATTTCTGTTTTCTTCAATTGTATTATCTAACAAGTGCCTGATTTCACCTCACATATAATGATACCGTCCAAAAATGTCCAATTGTCTTGGACAACAACTTTTTTCCTCAACAATGGGTGGCCATCTTAAACAATTTCAACCGTACTTACACTTTCCCTGTAATGATTTTGCGAGGCTAAACTGTGGCGAATGTGGTGTTTAGACAAAACAGAAGTAACTTCAACCCTAGTAGACACATATTTCCACCGGCAGCAGACCAACAGCAATGTTGTGGCACATTTCCAATCATTATATATGCAAATAAAAAACAATAGAAAACAGAGTTGAACAATTCTGTAAAAATAAGGAAATTATGCTGCTTAACAAAAAAATAAAGTGGCCCATAGCAGCCCCAGAAAGCACATAATATGGTCATGGAGTTCACTAGCAGGCTTTGTTTCCCTCAGTTCTACAAAAAGTTGCAAAGGAAAACTTGTTGTCTATTGTGTTCCATAAAACTGAGACCATTATGAAGTGGCAAAGGAAAAAAAAAAAGAGAAGAAACATAGAATGGATATGAATAATCATGTGATGTAGGCCAATGACCTTAAATACTGAATACAATATCTACCAACTTACTTAGAGTATGTCATTACAACTTTTGATTCTGAAAAAAAAAGACTGATCTAAAATTAACAACATTCTGTCCTAGAGATTAACCCTATCCGTACGCCCTAGGGTCATTTTGTACCCCGGGGTTGTATTCCTCATATTTAAGAATGCTTCTAGTACGAAGATCTCTTTGAAACTTTCAGTATTTCTCAAAAAATCATTTTGACAGACTGCTATGCTAAGCATACGGATCAGATTAACAAGTAAATTTCCTCTTTGGAAAGTGGTGGCACAGAGTTCCCCACGTCGTACGATACGATTGTAAAACACGACATATGGACAGGGTTACTCCATACGTGTCATCAGCAAGCTCCTCTACTGCTTAGACCCACAGAGCAAAATATAAAAAACCAGGAAAAATTAGCAAGCAAATGGATGCCAAAGTTTGTTGAGATTCCAAGCTTAAGAGTCCTTGAAAAATGCAAGTTAACATTTTGTCAGTGCTTTTAATTTTTTAAAAATTCTGTAGAATACGCCCAGAAATGTGTTTTCTAATCAATTCCAATGGTGTTGAGCCAGAATAAAGCCAACAACCGGAAAAATGTTGATTTTTTCAAATTCATTATTTTGACAATTATTTCATTTCACCATGATGCCACACATATTTCTCAAACATTTACAGCCGAAAGCACGATTCTTTTTTTAATCTTAAATTAAAAAAAAATTGGGCTTAGTACATCTGCACAGCTGGCCAACAATACGTATGTGTGTGGGTACGGTATTTCCAAACTGAACTCACCAAAGCCCAAATACAGAGCATAAAAAGAAATTAAAGTGCGCGTCGTCAAGATAGGCAAATCGTTGTCTATGAAGGAAGGAAGTCTCATGTTGAATGCTTGCATTGCTGGTTCGTGCAGCACTTGAAATATCAGAGGAGGGAGATTGGACTTCTCCTTGGACAGTTTGAGGGACACCGCCGCAGCAAGATTTCCTCCCGCACTGTCACCTGGACACCAGAAAATAGCAATGAGCATTTTAGTTACCTTTACATTTTTCAGATTCCTTCACTTTCTTTTCCTTAACCCCTTCACTGCGAGACGTTTCCATATACCTTGTACAAGAAAGATAATGTTTATAAAAGAGACTTAGACAAAGCCGTAATGTTGTATCTTCCCCTTCATTTTAAGAACAAGCGACTGCACAAGCTATAATTACTAACACTTTCTCTTTTGAGCAGAGGAAAACAATAGTAGTGAACCCGTTTTGGAAATCATAGCCTGTACATACTTCTACCCAGCAGCGAAGAGGTTAATAATAATAACAATAAAACAACATTAATTTGTAACGAGCATAACCCCACTGAACTGTAAGCTCTCCGCACTTTGCCGTCTATATTACATGCAGTACCCCAGCAAACTCTACAACACTCAGAAACATTCTCGCCTTTCCTGGACGATTTAATGCAGGCAGCAAATTCAGCTATCAAACACTAACAAACTGGAAATGTCTTTTGATATCTAAAGCCGAGTACCCATTTCTACCTGGGTGAAAGTGTGGAAACACTAATAATAGTTGTAAAGCGAATAGAGCATGCTCTTGAGCATGAAAATAATGTGCTATATAAATGCAATTATTAATTAACTATTAATTGTTAATTAATTGATTAAACTTCGTGTCATGTGCCTTTCCCCATCCCCCAGACACAACATCAGGCCCGTGACACTGTTCAAACAAACGACCTTTCAGCTGCAAGCCCAACAGCCCACCCACTAGACCACCGACGTCACATTTCAACTTTTTGCTTTTCTCCTTTTACTTCCCTCTGACTTAAAAGAAAACCGAAAAGATTAAACAATTTCTGCAAATATTTATAAATAAGTGTAACGGTAAATGTTTCACACCCTCAACAACACAAAGATGATTTAGGAGGCCGGCTGCTTTGACCCTGCCTGTCAGGTCCTGCCCAGCTAGGTGCGATACAGAAGTACAGCAGATAGGTGTTGGAATATTCCGATTTACAATAAAGCTAGCAGCAGAAGAAGGGGAGGGGGGTTAGTAGGCATAACTCCTTCTTTGTTGGGTCCGATCCTGGATCTATATTGCTCCAATCGTACACAGGGTACACCTTTAGGACGTCAGTGTTGTTTTTCTTAATCACTAGTATCATACACAAGTATTACGGTAACTAAAAAACCTCACCGGCCACTCCCACTTTTCGCACGTCAACACCGAAGCGGTCACCGTGACCCAGCACGTAGCGAGTGACGTCCAAGCTGTCGTGGATGGCCGCCGGGAAGGGATGGTCCGGAGCCAGGCGGTAACTGAGGAAGACAGATGAGTCAGCGGGTCATGGTCCTCTTGTTTATTCATATTTTTTTTTGGAGGGGGAAGGGGGTTCTCTTTTCGTTCTGCCTATCCATTGGTCCGTACCTCGTTCTGTCTCTCCATGTGTCAGCCTGTATGTCCCTCCTTCCTTTTGTCTGTCTGTCTGTCTGTCTGTCTGTCTGTCTGTCTGTCTGTCTGTCTGTCTGTCTGTCTGTCTGTCTGTCTGTCTATCTGTCTGTCTGTCACTCACTTTCTCTCTCTCTCTCACTCACACACACGCACACACAAAAGTGCACACAAACACACACACACACACACACACACACACACACACACACACACACACATACACACACAAATAAACATGGGCAAACCCCCCCAGGGCAGTGCTACTGACTGAAGTGTCCTTAGGCCATTCCCAAAGAGGGGATATCAACATGTTCTTATGCACAGTTCGGTTGAATTGTAAATGGATTGATTTATCAATGCCATACTGTGCCAGAACAACATAGGGGGGGGACTGCTGCTTTTTCTTTCCTCATCCTTACTATCGTCATTTTTCTTCAACTTCTTTTATGTTTGTCACTCTCTTGTGAACCTCTATTTCCGGGGTGCCTTGATGATTGATGCAGACTCTGTGCTGTTGAGGCTAGAGAGGTGAATAAAGTAAGCCTGATTCCCCATTTGGACTTTTCTGTTACATCCACGCCGCGGCGTTCATATGATCTTACGCAGTAAAACCTTACAAAAACAACAACAAAACAAACATGGGAAAATTTTACAAACAATGTCAACATACAAAAATATAAACATGAGTAAAAATCAACGCATGAACCAAGACTCAGTCATAGACAAGTGAGTAAGAAATACAGCATTTTATCTTTTACGATGAATTTTCATTTCAAATGTCAACAAATCATTTTTATCTCCTTAATCCACAATTCTTCACAACCAGTTTGCTTCACTATACTATATAAATATATATAATATATTATATTGGCAGTTCAAAACTTGGATAGCACAGCACAAGCATGTGACAACCACATCGTGAAAAAAACCCAACTTACTCAACACAGAAGACCACTGTACCACTTCTTTTAGCATATTCGTAACAATGCTGGTCGTAAAAGGCTGCAAAACATAGACGTGAAGTTATTCACACTTTAGTTTAGTTTTAGAATTAGTAAGTGTTTTATGGCATTTGCAACACAATAAGGTCATATAAGTGCCAAAGATTAGAGGTGTTACAAGAGAGTAACAAACACAAAAAAGGAGAGGATGATAGGTGTTTGATCGGCAAGAAGAAGCAAACCACACCAAAGCCGCACCAACCACCCTCATAATAATAATAATAATAATAATAATAATAAAAATAATAATGATAATAATAATAATAATAATAATAATAATAATAATAATAAATAGCATTTATACTGCGCATTTCCATTTTCTAAAAGATGCTCAATGCGCATTACAACGAAAAAGACATCACATCTTAAAAATTAATCGACAAGTGCGTACGTAAAACAACGTATTATACATATAATATAAACGCATATGTGTAAAATTTTATATGAGAAAAATAGTCTCGCAGTGAGGTTGGAAATGTGTTCACTAAAAAATACAATGCAATAAAAATTCACGAACGGTCACAACAAGTTGAAACGTGAGTAACTTGAAACATTCATTAAAACATTATATTCACATTGCATGTAGAGCAAACAGCACGTTTATTTAAGCAGGACTTCCACATAGAGTAACCATTCGGACTATGGGAACCGCTGATGAAAGTTGAGGAAATTACAATGAAATCAATCAAATAAAAAACCAACTAATTCACTAACTGTATATTTGTAAAAGAAAATCAAGTTTAATTAAGAGCAAGTCATAAAAAAGTGAAGAAATTATCTAAATTTGTGGGAAGACAAAAGTGACAGCCTGTTTTTCACTTGACACCTTTATAACATCGGCATGTTGTTGAAAGCTCCATGTCCCAAAATGAAGCAAAAATCTAGCTTTTGATAACATGACCAAGGCTGAAATGTCTTAGAAAGACTTTAAACGACACAAGAAGAGACAGATAATGAAACAAAGTCATCAGGCAACAAGTGGGTGTCAAGTCGAGGACGAAGTTCATCAAGAGAAAAGGCAAATGGTTTGGACAAAGATACATTGTATGTGTCATGACGCGGTGGAGTCAGATGCTCGTCAATTTCGGGGTATACTAAGCTTAATATGGAGTTATCGGTATCATCTTAAATCCTGTCCATTCGCCTTTTTTTTTGGATGAAAGAAAATATCCCTTTATCTTGGATACAAGTCAAGATATTTGCGATTGAAGGAGGTGGGGGTCGCTTGATTTCAGAGGTAAAATTAGCGAGAAAATGGCCAAGAAAGTTGAGTTATTTCCTTAGTTTGAGACTAGGCCTACGTGGAGACAGAGAATGTACATCTTTTATGCCTTTAATTAAGTAAAACCCACACAGAAATGTGTTCTTTAATATGCATGAAATGCGTTGAGTCAAAAGACAAAAATTCCATCAAAATTTCCAAACCTGCCCAAAAATGACACTTCCTTGACTTGTTTTGGTGAGCGCCTGATTTCACCACGCGCCTCACATAGATCTATAATATGTAAGAATGGGGTCACAACAGCAAACCGTTAACACTTTGACCCCAAGGGAAACTGATCAGCGACGGTAAGAAGACCCACGGGACACAGATCAGCGGCAATCTTCTCAATAAATGCTGAAAAATAATTTTCATTCTGTTTTTTTATATGACATTTTGCCGAGATACAGGTATGGTACAGATGTAAGGTATCTGCATCCTGGTCCGTGGGGACACGTGTCGTGTTGTGCGTTCTGCGCGCTGCGTGGGTGGAACGTGTTAAAAGGTCTACAACATAAGATCCAATAACACCAAAGTAAAGAGAAGAGCAAGATAAAGATGGACTGGTGAAGTCAAAGACGCCCTCCACAGGCACAATACGATGATCCTACAGGGAAACACACCTGGCCCATATCTTACAATTACATCTCCCCTCACCTACAAAAGGACAGAAAAAATGTAAAAGTGAAACAAGATAAGATAAGATAAGATAATGCTTTATTATCCTAAAGGGAATTTTTTCTTGGCCCACGGGACACTGATCAGCGGCAATTTGGATGGAATTTTTGTCTTTTGGCTCAACGCATTTCATGCATATTAAAGAACACATTTCTGTGTGGGTTTTACTTAATTAAAGGCACATAAGATGACAATTTTCTGTCCCCACGTAAAAACACAAGCAGGTATATACATGTAAATTACATATTACTCTCATTAAAATTTAAAAATTGAAAAGAGAAGTAAAGCTGAATATCACATCAGATTTACATATATCATTCAACCACTAGCAGGAATTTAATTACAAGACCTTTAGAATTATATGCTTATAGATAGATACATTCTCTAAAGAGCTATATACAATGATGTTTATTCTGAAAATAGCCTTATTTGTGAGGCAGCGTGGTGGAATCAGGCTCTCGTCAAAATAATCAAAATGAAGAAACTTGCTTTTTTCCACAGGTTTTTGAATTTTCACCAAATTTTGGTTTTTTGCCTCAACACCTTTCATGCCCATTAAAGAACTCATTTCTGTGTGGATTTTTCTGAAAACGTTAATTCAAGGCACAAAAAACGTAAATTTTCAGTTAACACGGACTCTAAAGCTAAGGAAATAACTAATCTTTTGAAGCCATTTTCTCACTCACTTTACCTCTGAAAACAAGTGACCCCCACCTCCTTTATTTGCAAATATCTCGACTTGTATTCAAGATAAATCCAAATAAAGACAAGTGAACAAGCTTCAAAATCATTCCTATAACTCTACATGCCCAAAAATTAACGAGAACCTGATTCCACCACGCTGCCTCACTTATGTAGATGGTAAAAAAATTCTTTTATTTCTGTCTTTCTTTGTTTTTAGAGGTATATATCTTCCGCTGCGTAATCTGGCAACTTGAGTGGAAAGGGGGAGTGATGGGTCGTTTATTTATCAATCCTAGATCCCAGATCTAGTCTCTCAGAGTTACATACTACCAGATCCAATCACGAAGGCCCCGCCGTGGAAGTAGATAGTGGCCGGAGCTTTCTGTCTCGCCGGCAGCGGTCGGTAGATGATCACGTGGACTCCGGCCAGCTTGTCACGTTTTACCTGGGGGGAAATAATAACATTGGTAATAATTAGTTGTTTGAATAACTTGACAGATAATAACATCATTAATAATAAGCTGTGTGAAAAACTTGACAGATAATAACCATATTAATGAAAATAAGTAGTGTGAATAACTTGACAGAAAGCACAAACACTAATAATAATTCGTTCGAATAATTAATAACTTGATAGACCAAAACAAAACAACAACAACAACACTAATAATAAGTCTTTCAAAGAATATCACAGATTATAACAACACCAATTAATACTTTGTTTAAAAAAACTTGATAAGATAACAACGACATTAATAATAAGTTGTTCAAATAATTTCACATATTATAACTATCACTAATTAATAAATTGTTTGAAAAAAAACTTGATAGATAACAACAACATTAATAATAAGTTGTTCAAATAATTTCACATATTATAACGTACACTAATTAATAAATTGTTTGAAAAAAACTTGATAGATAACAACAACATTAATAATAAGTTGTTCAAATAATTTCACATAATATAACTAACACCAATTAGTAAATTGTTTGAAAAACTTGACAGATTAACCTCACATTTCCTAGACACCCAAGACTGTGTTTCTCCTCAGCTGACTATACACCGGAGACCCCAAGCCCCCCCCCACCCCCCTTCCAACAATCAAAACACCCAAACATCCCCCCGGACTCCTTCCCCCAAATCCCGACATCCAGACCCCCCTCCCAGACCCACTCCCACCATGACGACACACACACACACACCCGCCCTTCACATCCTCCCTACACCTACTTTCTCCACCCAACTCATCCGTATCCCCATACCCACCTTACCCACCAATCCCCACGCCTCATACCACATCCCTACTTTTCCTTACACCTTTGCCATCCCACCCCCTAAAAAAACAACCCGCAACCACTCGCACCCCTACCCAATCCCCACAGCCTCCATCCCCACCCCTTTTCCCGAATCCCAATCCCCACCCACACTCTTCCACCCTAATCTCCACACTCCACCTGTGAAAATCATAAACATCATGGCAGACTTTTAACTAAACCAGTTATCAGACTGGTGTGGTGGTAGACCATCAACTAAACCAGCAGCAAACAATCGACTCACATCCACATCCCCGTAAGAAGCAGACGACAGAGAGCCCTCGCCCAGTGGCTCCTGGTAGGTCCGGATATCCTGCGCCAAGCTGCCATAGCCCAACAGCTCTCGGATTTTTGTCTACAATAAATTAATGAAAATGGTAAATGCTCAAAAGTGTGATGGCTTGGTTAAGAGTACAGCAAATTATAATACAAAGCCGAAAGGACTCTCCTACCCGAAACCTTCTCTGTCGAGCAAGTCTCTCCGGATTGCGTCGTAGAATGTTCGCACCTTGTATGAAGCAGGAAAGAGTTCTCAAGTAGTACAAGAGATGAAGAGATACAGGCTGCACATACTAGGAGTCAGCGAAACACACTAGATACCGTCTGGACAGAAGCAGCTTAGCTCGGGGGAACAAGTATTGTATTGTAGGGCCAATATTTTAGCCTTTCACGTCTCCAAAACTTGACTAGTTTTGGGGGCGACTTTCTGGCCAGTTGGTTGTGCACGGGCAGCAGTTTTTCCCAGTGCACTGATGAGTACAAACAAGATCGACTGGAGACTAAAAACTCAACGTGAGAAGAGAGCGTCAGTCCTAGCAGTAACAGAGACAACACACAGCAGTCGCCGGGCGCCCGAGGACCCACGAGATCTACGCCGTTGGAAGTGAAAGGTAACATAAGATAAATACTACAGTATTCTGGGAGGGAAGACAGGCACCATGCGGAAGGAGTGGGAATCATTTTGAGTAAGTATGCACAGAAGTCACTTAGAGGATAGGAACCACACAGGGAGAAGGTCATCATGGCTTCATTCACTGCAAGGAGCCAGAGCATCAACATGAATATAGTCCAAATCTACGCCCAAACAAAATGATACTTCGGATGAAGACAAGGATGTCTTTTACAGTCTGCTCAAGGGGGTCGTCGACAAACTACCAAGGAAGGAAGTCAACATCATAATGGGAGATGCCAATGCCAAGATTGGTCTGGAAAACGTAGGGTATGAAGGAATTATGGGATAACATGGCTCGGGACAAATGAATGAGAAAGGTGAGCGATTCGGAAATATAATATGTTTTTTCAACAGTTTTGTCATTGGAGGCTCTGCTTTTCCTCAAAAGAGGATTCACAAAGCTATATGGGTTTCGCCAGATGGAGTGACGGAGAACCAGATAGATCAGTTTTGTATCACTCGTAGGTTCTGGCCTTCACTGGAAGATGTCATAGTACAGAGAGGGGCAGACGTTGGATCGGATCATCGTCTGCTATTGGCAAAACTCAAGCTTCCACTAAAAAAGCACGGAACCAGCACAGTTCCAAGTAAGTCTCTTAGATGGACACGAGAAAGAGGAGTTTCAACTGCAGTTGAGGAACAGATTTTAACCTTTGACGGATCTTGGTGGAGAGGACATGGAGGAGGAGATACACTGGATCAAGGTCAAAGGAGTCTTTATCCCAACATGTCAAGAAGTACTCTGTGTGAAGAAATGGGAGCACAAGGAATGGATTAGCCAAAACTCATTGGATTTAATTAGAATAAGAAGACAACTGAATGCAGAAGCAAATGCAAGTAGAACAAGAGGTTCAAGAGCGGATGCATTGGAGCAGTACAGGACAATAGCTAAGAATGTCAAAAAAAATCACCAAGAAAAGACAAGGAGGAATTCATGAACAGGCTGGCACAGAAAGCAGAGGAAGCAGCGGTTGAAGGGAACACGCGAATCCTTTACCAGACCACAAAGAGTCTGGCTGGAAAATACCGGAAACCTGAAGTAGCTTTAAAGGACAAAGAGGGGAAAACCATTTTTGGAAAGGAAGCTCAGTCGAAACGATGGGTAGAGCATTTCAACAGTCTCCTGAACAGACCACCACCGAGTAACCCGTCAAACATCCTGCCAGCAAGAAATGAGTCACCAATCTGCTGTGATGCTCCTTCGAAACAAGAGATTCGGGATGCCATTAAGAAGCTGAACAAAGATAAAGCGGCAGGTCCTGATCAGGTTCCACCTGAATCCCTAAAAGCAGATGCCGATGTGACGGCAGACCTCCTTCTCCAACTGTTAACCAGGATCTGGAATGAGAGCAAGTTTCCAAAGGATTGGAAAGAAGGACATCTCGAGAAGCTTCCAAAAAAGGGGGATTTCAGCAACTGCAGCAACTACAGAGGGATCACTCTTCTCTCAATACCAGGTAAGGTCTTCAACAGAATCATTCTGGAGAGAATCAAGACAGCAATGGATCCAAGACTACGAGATGAACAGTCTGGTTTCCGGAAAAATCGCTCAACCACAGTCCAGATTGCCACGCTGAGGATTATTGTGGAGCAGTCCCTTTTGTGGAACTCCCAGCTGATCGTCAACTTCCTTGACTATGAAAAGGCATTAGACAGTATAGACCGAGCAACACTGTGGAAGACACTGAGACATTACGGAATCCCACAGAAGTTGAAGAACCTCATCAAGAGCATGTACGGAGGGACAAGTTGTATGTGTGTATATGTGTGTGTATGTGGGTGTGTATGTGTGTGTAGGTGTCGACATGTGTGTGTGTGTGTTTGTGTGTGTGTGAATGCTGTGTATGGGTGTATCACAAACCCTAGTCTTAGTAGTTTTAAGGCACTTGCAACACAATAAGATCATATAAGTGCAAAAGAATAAAATATGTGTTACTAGAGAGTAACATATACAAAAAAAAGAAGGAGGAGAGATAAGGACGAGAGATGATCGATAGGAAAGAAGGAGCAAACCACACCAGAGCACCCGCCAACCACCCACTATCACAAACCAAAGTAATCTTAGAAAAACAAAAAGTTCCCAGTGTAAATACACAGACAGTCAGACAGACACACACACAGACAGACCGACACTCAGACACACAGACACACAGACACACAGACAGACACACAGACAGAGCAGGAAGCACCTACCACAGAAGTGAACAGCTGCATAAAGGCCATAACGACCTGTGTCTTCCCTGGGTTGGATATCCCTTCAGGCAGCGGGGTGTAGAGGAAGAGGCCGAGGAACACCGAGGACAGGACTGTCAGCGCCAGCAAACCCTTGATGATCATCCTGGCTGGCCGGGGGACTAACAAACAGACAGGAGTTGTTAAATGTTAATGTTATTTTATCTATTTTTTTAAAACTGGGATTGTTTGGCCGGTTTGTTTTGGAGGGTTTGTCTTTAGTTTGTTTTGTTGTGTGTTTTGGTTGGGTGGGGGGGGGGGGGTTGGGTTAGTTTTTTGTTTTTGTTTGCTTTGTTTCTTATTTTTTGTTTGTCGTTTTTTTAAATTTAAAATTTAAAAAAAAAAAAAAAAAATTTTTTGTGAGGGGGGGGGGGGGGGTGGTAAGTGGTTTTTTTTACGGCGCTCACAAATGCATAAAGTCATATGAGCGAACGGGATGTTCAGTATCGTAGGAACTTTTACTGAACTTTGCCGGGGTGGCAACCGAAGCATACCCTTTTCGATTTTAGGACCACAAAGGGATCTTTAACGTGCGAAACCTGCACTTGGGATCTCAGAGATTTTCCGGCCCTTATCCTAGAGGCTGAGTGTTTCGATCTTAACCGCCCTAAGATCAGGAGTGTGGCTGAGAGACAGCAGTACAAAGAGCGAGGAGTAGCAGTAGAAAGTGTCAGGGGCACAGAGGAGGAGGGAGAGCAGAAAGTGGAGAAGAAATAGATGACAGAACATACATAGGGAGCAGGAAAGAAGGGGAAAAAAGAACATTTTAGAGAACAAAATTTTCTGTCACAGTCCGGTTTCGAGCATGGGACCTATTGAATGAAAGACGTACCTCAAGACCACAAAGCCCCCCCCCCCTTTCCACCCCACCCCTCTCCCCCAAACTTGAGTGAATAATTGGGGTTCTAGTTCTATAAAGAATTCTACGGCACTTGTAACATAATAAGGTCACACCAGTGTCGAACACAAGCGGTGTTACTGGAGAGTTACATTATACAAATATAAGGAGGAAAGATAAGGATGACGCTTGATAGCAAAGAAGGAGCAAACCAATTACGCTGGACAGGGTCAAAGAAACATTGAATTATAGGAAAGAAGGCGGTCTGGTGGTTTAGGATCTTGGAGTCCCAGTCACAATGTTCTCATACCGTCAGGCAGTGAGATGTACAGGACAGGACCAGCTATCACAGAAGACAGGACCGTTGGTGCCAGGAATCCCTTGAAGAACATCGGGGCTGGAGGGGTTGCTTTTTGTTTTAGTAAGAGTTTTATGGCACTTGCAACACAATAAGGCCATATAAGTGGCGAAGAATAGAAGTGTTACAAGAGAGTAACATAATATACAATAAGAAGGAGGAAAGATAAGGACGATAGATGCTTGATAAGAAAGACGGAGCAAACCACGGTAGAGCT
>NW_004797789.1:333087-334913 GCF_000002075.1 Aplysia californica
TAGCCAGCTGTCGAGGCAAGAGTTGACACCATAGATTTGAATGGTACAATATCCTAGATCAGTCACTGTCATGTCCACCGTTCTCTTCTCTCTGTAAAAACTTTGCTAAGCTGGTCCGCATCATGTGCGCGTGAATGATCGGCAAAAACCTTTGGTTTTGCGGGAATCCGAGTGCGGGCCCAACTTTCCTTCCTTGATCTTTATTTTGGTTAAAGATCGTACATAACAAGATAGTTCACCCCTCTTTTTGAGCCAATTAAACAAGTGCGGTCGTCGCCGAAGCGGAAAGTACGGGTTCGATCCCCGGTTCGGACACGGATTTTTTTCGCTCCCTCCTGCTAACCTAGCAGTAATGGGTACCTGACTTCGATTTGGGGAAGTAAAGGAGGCGTGGAAAGGAACTGGTCACCCTACCACTATATGCCGAAGGCCCAGAAATTTGTCTCATTAACATGGCAATCCCCAATGTCCGGATCGGATGCGGGGACAACTTAACTTTTTTTTAAACTCAAAATTCGGTGGCGCCCTCCTGGAAAAAGGGTGGACTTTGCGATCAGAGTTGTCCTATTTGTGTGAAAAACAAGAAAAGCGAAACTTACAAACTGTGCTATTCTTCTTCTCCTGGAGAAACGAAAGAGAGCTTCAAAACACAGACTGCAGACTTCCGCGGACACTCTTTTGGCTGAGTGAACCATCTTGTTATGTACGATCTTTGTTTTGGTTCAAAATAGAATCAAAGGGTGCGTTCCATGGTGAGCTGGATTTATATAAGAGGGCACAGACTTGTGAAGTTTAAACCAAGTCTCTGGTCACCACTGACATCCTATTGTCCCCGTATTGAACGTTTTCGTGGACCCTCCATATTATCGAATGTGTTAGGACACAGTTTACGATTCCGACTCATCGCATGGTGCAAACACACATGGCGCTATCTGAATGAATGAAGGAACGGTGCACCTGACAAGCTTTGAGAACGCTAACAATAGAGTAGGACTTAGTGTTATTGTTACGAGCCTTTCTCAACCTCATCTAGGCTTCTGAGTAGATAGTTTTCATTTTTTCAAACATGCATGGACAGGTAGAGCCGTGTTTCTTTAAATCCGTAAACATAGGTGTTTTAGACCCCCGTCGACACAATTTAGATTATTTTGGAGGTGGACTTCCGACACTGCCTGTCAGGGCCAACACGAGCTGAGGCATACAGAGTCACGGCAGAAATACCGTGACACTCAGTTACGCACGTTAAAATTCCCTTGGTGGTTTAAAATCGATAAGAGTAGGTTTCGGCCGCCACCCGGGCAAAATTCAAAATGTCCTACCAAATGAAAAGTTTAATGTGTCCCTCGCGCTCATATGACCTTATCAAGTTGTGAGCGTCGTAAAGCACTAACAAAAAACAACAACAAAAAAACAAACAAAAATATTAAAAATCATACAAGGGTTAGGGTTAGGTGTTGTTGGTCGGCCGGCCGGCCGTCTGTGGAACTCCTTCCGCTGTGTGCGACAGTAAAGCGCCTAACCGTTACAGCACAGACGCCCATCGCACGAGTGTACAGTTCTCTATGTAGGCTACAAGAACACTCATAAGGGCAATATGTCCTTGGTAACACACGAATTTCACAGGACTAGTGTGTGTATGTGTGGTTGTGTGGTTGTCTGTGCGTATGTGCACGCGCGCGCGTCTGAGTGTGCGCGAGTGTAAAAGTGTGCTCACGCGCACGCATGTGTATTAATTGTATATATGAGTATGTTTCTATGAAAACTGTACAAACTATTCAAGAATTTAAGAAGTAATATGCCAAGGATAAAACAAGAATGTCACAAGT
>NW_004797789.1:339903-341055 GCF_000002075.1 Aplysia californica
GATGATGACGGTGGTGGTGTTGATAACATGCAAGAGAGACATCCGGAAAAGCACGCCGTTCAACACAGACACAAAGCAGCCCGCCTCCCGAATGGTCTAACGGCGTCGATTGGGACGTAAAACACAAACAATTACTATAAAAACTCTAAAAATAAAACTACCAACCTTTGAATATTAGTCCTCAGTTCCAAACGAAAAACAAAAGAAGTCAAAAGGTAGATAACATAAGTGAGCCAATCGTGTGCAAGACACCGAGGGTACTTGTGTCTGAGAGTTTACATTCCACCACGCTCCAACCATTCTCCGTTCTGGAAGTATCGATGCTTCAATTCGAAAATTCGCCTGCGCGTGCAACATCCCCCTCCCCCCCCACACCCCCCATGTCCCGCCCCAGCCCTATACAGTACAGAGATCTGTTATCGTAAATCCAGGACGTAAAAGCGCGCGAAGCTTTCAGGGGAGTGAGAGACGGGAGATCCTCGAACGTATGTCCCATTTCTAGAAGCGAAGGAACCTCTTTTCTCCATGGATTACTATTTCTAAATAAATTCCGCATTTTACGGAGCCACAAAACGAAGAATGATAAGTAGCAAAAACTGCCAAGGTTCTTTTTCGAAAGGCGACAACTTGCCTATGAGATAATTCAGCTTTCTAAAAATATTCCGCAAAAACTCGATATCGGCCTCCAGCGGCTGGAACTCGGCAGCTGCCGGTACTCAAAGCCTGTTATAAAAAACGATAAAATAGCAAAATAATGGGAAAATGAAATAGCAATTCTTTACTCAGAAAAAAAGAAAAGAAAAGAAAGATAAATAAAACAGATAGATGGCATGTGGGGGGGTTAGCTGGGAGGGTACTCGAATGGTAACCGCATTACGCTGGTTTGTAATGTCAGTTAGGCTTATTTATTTTTCAGTCTAAACTGAGTTTCTCTCTCCCCATCTTTCCATTCCTCTTCCTCTCTCTTTCTTTCTCTCTTTCGCCCTCTATCTCTCCCTCTGTGTTTTTTGTTTTTGTCTGTCAATCTGTCTTTCTATTTTTGGTTATTGTTAGTGATGGTGGTGATGATGCCCCCACCCTCCCTCCCCCCTCCCTCTCTCTTTCTTTCTCTCTCTCTCTCTTTCTCTCTCTCTCTCCCTCTCTCTCTTTCTT
>NW_004797789.1:342680-343737 GCF_000002075.1 Aplysia californica
TATCTATCTATCTATTTATCTATTTATCTATCTATCTATCATCTCATCCCTTCTCCCTCCACCTCTCCCTCTTTTTATCTCTATCCCACTCTTCACCCTCTATCCCTCCTTCTATTTCTCTCTCTATTCATCTACCTCTATATCAATCTATAGCTCTCTCTCTCTCTCTGTGCCCCCCCCCCACTCACACACACACAAACAAAATGCTCTTAATTCACCTTTCTGAAAAAATAACAAGCTAATTTGTATTGCTTCTCTTCCATTTCCCTACATTCCTACTTCCTGTAATTCCCCAGCTTCCGACCCAAGACCACATCCTCCAACATATCCAACAACCTGATTTGTGTCTATTTATCTACAACCTGTTTGCCTGTCTCCGCAATGTGTCTGTATGTTTGCGTAACGGTCTGTCTGTCTGTCTGAAAGTCTGTCTGTCTGCCTGTTTGTCTGTCTGTCTGCTTGTCAATCTCTCAGTCAGCCAGCCTGTTTGTCTGTCTGTACGTCTGTTTGTCTGTATACCTGTCTCTATGTCTATCTGTCTGTCTGTATGTTGGCTTATCTGCCTGTCTGTCTGTCTGTCTGTCTGTCTATCTATCTATCTATCTATCTATCTATCTATCTATCTATCTATCTATCTATCTATCTGTCTGTCTGTCTGTCAGTCTGTCCGTTTGTCTGTCTGTCTGTCCATCTATCTAGATCTATCTATCAATCTATCAAGTACCTGCACCCCATCAGCTAAACTTGTACAAAAAGGCATATTTCCTAATGATTATATTTCCACTTTCAAACACATCGCTAATGACGTATAAACATCCTTGCCACCCCCCCCCCCACACACACGGCTCTACATTATCAGCCAATCACCGCTCCCTTTAAAGTTTCCACTGGTTATTGACTCGTGCGTGCACCCAAGAGACGGACAGAGCACAAATTGGCAGCATTAGCGAACAGCTTACTCGGCGAAATACTTTAAAATACCCTGGGCTCCTTCACAGGTTGGATGCTATAATATGTCAGCTCAACCTTCTGCCATCTCTCTCTCTCTCTCTCTCTC
>NW_004797789.1:345508-346386 GCF_000002075.1 Aplysia californica
ACACACACACACACACACACACACACACACACACACACACACACACACACATAACCTCTCCCTCCCCGAGTGAGAAAAAATAGGTGAGTCTATAGCCGGCCCATTCACTCAATCACTGACATGCCGCGTGCTTCTCTTCTTCCATAGACTTGTACTACAATCTTAAACCGTGCACGCTGACACATGTATATAAAATAATAATAATTCTTATACAGAGATCAAAAGGGGGCTCTTGTGGCCTAGAGGTTAAGGTATTGGCCTCTCATTCAAAGGTCCCGGGTTCGAGTCCGGGTAGCGACCGAAAAATTTTCTTCTCTAAAATTGTCTCCTTTCCTCCTCTGTATCAATGTTCTGTTGTCTGCTTTCATTTCCACTTTCTGCCCCCATCCCCTCACCTCACCCGCGCGCTCATATGACATTATGCAGTTGCGAGCGCCGTTAAACATTTTACAAAAACAAAACCAATAGATCAAAGAGCGACGGCCATGACAGTGCCCGATCTAGGATCATAATCCAAGTCTATGGTTCCTCAAGACATCTAAAACAAACAAAAAATTCTCGGAAAGTTGCGCGTGCCTGCTCCACACACAACGACCACTGTAAGCCGGAAGATGTAGCAGTATGATCAGAGACCGTTAATACACACACACACCTACATATACACACACACACACACACACACAGAGGCACACACACACACATCCACACACACACACACATACACACACACACAGAGGCACACACATAGACACACACAAACACACAGAAACACACACACCGACCACTGTAAGCAGGCAGATGTAGCAGTATGATCAAAGACCGTTAATACACACACACACACACACACACACACACACACACACACACACACACACACA
>NW_004797789.1:352298-356223 GCF_000002075.1 Aplysia californica
CAAAGCCACAAGTAAAAAGAATGAAAATAAAAGCACAAGGTCTTCCTTCACCAACCCAAAGATCCTAAAATTATACACCATCCCATTTACTCTGCCCTTGATTATCTTCAGCCTAAGATAGCTTAATTGTGCACGCCCACTTTTTAGACCCACGAGCCGCCCCTAGTTATAAGTGTTGGGACCAAATACTACTTGATTTTTCTTAAATACCATAACAGATAGTTTTATTTTGCTCCTACCCGGTTATGGGATGACAAAAACATGTGCAGCATAATGCAGGTTGCTGGTTCTCTGCACTAAGCCAGTTGGAGCATGACGCTTCCGCGCACAGCCGTGACTCGAGGAGTCATGTAGACGGTTAGGCGCAGCTGTGTGTCACTGTTCGTTGTCATTGGCTTAACAAGTATAGATTGTCTACATGGACGACGGCGAGTTGTAGGCCTTGTATTTAAACTAACAATATCTTAACGAAAGCTGACTGGTTAAAACAAAATGATCTTAAATGACAAGTCCAGTGCTTTGACTGGCCCTTTGTCAGTAAATTAATTAACCCTAAGGTGTCATCACTCGACCATGCCATTATTCTCTACCTTTTATAAAGTAACAAACAAGTCACAATCTTTGGCTATTATCATTCAATACTATCTGTGACCTTCAAGTCTAGTTATTTGATTTTTTGTTGATTGATTGTATTTTGGTCAATGGCATTTTAAAATTATCCTCCAGTTTAATGAACTAGCAAAATGCCGCCATCGCCATTGTGGCGAACACAAGACGTGAAGTGAACTGGAAATAAGGGACCACCTAACAAGTCATATTCATTAATCTAGTATCTCGATTCGTTTATATAGTCAGTGTACTAACAATTATATTATAGTAATGTGGTTTTGCTTATTTTTTTTCTGTCATTTTGTTCATTTTGAAAAATGGGCTTTTTAAGGGCTTACTAAGGTTTAAATTGTTTCCTAATATTTCGACATTTTGAAGTTTTGCTAGATTTGTCTTTCACTTATGAAAGCGGTTTTTCTGTTTTTCAGTGTACTGTTGTTTAAAAAAGACTTTTTAAAGATAATTATTTCCCTTACTCCAGCAGTTATTTCGGGTTGCTATTATACCTACTTAATAAAAGAGGAACCCTCTAGTATTGTGACTGGGTGTTCTACTTCAAAATCAATTGTGTCTCTTTCAAGTCTTAAAATTTACTTGTGAGGTGATGTTGTGTTATAAAAAAAGTTTTTAAGGCCAAACGATCGGTTAATGAGACTCGTGGAGCAAGGGCTGGAGATGAAGGGGGAAAGAATTATTGATGCGTGATATATGACTATTATATTATATCTAGATGAACACTGGTGAAAATTCTAAATTCAGTCTAGATCAACGGAAAAAACAAAAACCTTTAGATCTATATGGAACGTAGCGGAGGGGGGGGGGTTGATGCGCGGCGGGGAAGCATAATGTAGCCAGTTGGGATGACGCGTTTCGACATGTGGGGTTAGGACGGCCTGCTGAAACCGAAACGGCTACGTACATGGCTGATAGGGCCAGGACACTTTTCCCCCAGCTGCAGGTGTCCGTTTTAGAAAGTCTTAATTAAAACATATTATTTCTATATTTTTTTCAAAGCTCATATTTATCGGGGACAGGTATCATGCTATTTACTATTCATTTAGCAAATGAACCAAAAATTGGAAATTTTACAAGTAGCCGGTTTGGGAATAACACCGACGATTTATTGCTTAGAATTCAACCTACCCTAATTTCTTTGTTCCAATAATATTTTGATCCAGCCATCGCTGTTATAACACATCTACCCAGTGGGACGTACCCAGTATGTCAGCGGGCTCAAAGTTCAAAGTTCCCTGGATTCTGTTATTCAATGATAGGAGGCTTTGTCAAGCCAGGGCAAAGATTAGAACATTTGACTCCTTCAGTGTTGATGTTACGATGTTCCATTGGGTGGACGGGATTGGGGTCAAGACAGTTTCCTGACCCTGTTGACATTGTCAAGGACGGCGATTTATTGTTGAGGAGAAAAGTGGTTGTTCTAGACAGGTGGACGTCTTGAACAGTGTCAGTATAATAATCTTCTCAATGCGGAAGAACGACTCAACGCAATAAAACGACTTCAAATTTTCTTCACACTTTCACCCACAATCGTTATCTAATGTCTTATACCCGGGGCACACGTCAGTCAAATTCATCACTTATGTGCCAAATCACGAGACGCTGAGAAGGCAAAGTATTTTCATACGGGTTTTGACGCTGTGTATTTTCTAAATTAATTTTCTCGGACACTCGTGTAATAATTTGTTTCATTTATATTGTACTCATACAAAGCAAGACGTCACCATAGCCGAGGAGGAATGAAATAAATAATTATTTCTAAGGGGGAGACTAACATAACTTTGAAGGCTGCGGATATAATTGCTGGTGAAGACCATAACATAAACTTTTACCAATATCTTCAGACTTTTATCAGTACCTTGGGTTTGACAGATGCGTGGAGAAAGCTTCACCCTCTTGAAAAGTCCCACACTAGGAGCAGAGGTAATCCCATGTCGGCTAGACGCCTGGACTACGTATTTGTCGGTGAGTCTTTGGAGCCTTATAGTATAATAAATTCAGTGACTACTAGTGTTACCTGTAGGCATTGATCTGTTACTTCTTTTAAACCAGGAAAGGGAATATAATATATATAATCTGAACACTAGCCCCATAAGAGGTCCCAACAATAGCGATGTATTAATAAGAGAAATATTTGCTACTAAGAATGAATACAAAGAACTGAGCCCCCATTTACATTGGGTTTTTTTTTTTGCGGGAAGAACTTTAATGCAGCACAGCATTAAAATCTCTTCTGGCTTGGCTCCGGGATTTTCATTGTGTGCTGTTTTGAACACGTGTGTAGTGTCACAGAAACCAAAAATGGAATCAACATTCAGCAATGAATTACTAATCGCTGCTGTGGAAAGAAGAAAGCATCTGTACGATAAATCAGATGTCCGATACGGTACACACTTTTCTTCGTCATCAAGAATTTGTGAGGCATCGTGGTGGAATCAGGCTCTCGTCAAAATAATCAAAGTGAAGAAACTTCTGCAGGTTTGTGAATTTTTATAAAATTTTTGTTTTTTGGCTCAACACCTTTCATGCCCATTAAAGAACTCATTTCTGTGAGGATTTTTCTGAAAAGCTTTGATTAAAGGCATAAAAAATGTAAATCTTCAGTTACCACGGACTCTTAAGTTAAGGAAATAACTAATCTTTGGCGCCATTTTCTCACTAATTCTACCTCTGAAAACAGGTGACTCCCACCTCCTTCTTTTGCAAACATCTCGACTTTTATTCAAGATAAATCGATATTTTTTGCATCCAAATAAAGACAAGTGAACAAGCTTTAAGATGATACCAACAACTCTACATGCCCAAAAATTGACGAGAGCCTGATTCCACCAGGCTGCCTCACATTTTTTTCTACAAAAATTGTCCCTTAGTTGGAATATTGAATGAACCCATAACACTTTCTTTTCAGCCAAAGCATTAAAGCCTCCATTGTCTGCACCGTTACGTGTATTGTTGCATCATGATAGCCCACCAAGGCAAATGCCATAGCGGAAACAAGCTGGATACAAAACGGGTGCACCCATCTCGCTCACAGCACAGCTGTTTTGACGGGCGGACGTGTCTCCAAACTGACTGCCACTGTGTTTGCACCTTTATGCTGATGATACACAGCTCTAAACCTGTCTAAAGTCTAATGTAGCCATCTTATGGACCAGCTTAAGCTGTTGTGTTGAACAGGTCCAGAAATGGGTGGATGTCAATAAACAAAAGATGAACAATGAAAAGAAACATAATTTGGAGAGAGAAAGAGAGATAGACAGATAGATAGATAGATAGATAGATAGATAGAGAGAGAGAGAGA
>NW_004797789.1:356465-362628 GCF_000002075.1 Aplysia californica
TGTGCGTGCGTGCGAGAGCGCGTGGCGACGGTATGAGTGATAAGGGAGGTAACATGCACACATTTTAGAGAGCACGTCTGTTATCTCCAGTTACGTCCCTTCATTCGTCGCTGGGGGTTGAATCAGAAGCGTGAAGGGCAAGAGAGAGATTCTCGCGGTCTTGAGGTTACGGTGCTCGCCTCTCATTCAATAGGTCCCGGGTTCGAAATCTGACGGCCACGTTAAATTTTCTTCTCTAAAATTTTCTCCTTTCACCTTCTTTCCTGCTCTCTATCCATGTTGTGTGGTCTGCTTTCGTGTCCAATTTGTGTCTCCAACCCCACTCCCCCATTGCCCCCTCCTCTGCCCCTTGCCTTTTTATGCAGAATTTCTACCACTACTACTTACTTCTTTGCCCCGACTTAGTGCTGTCTTTCAGCCACTCCCCTGTTCTTAGGTTATGTAATATCTAAAACCTAGCTTTCTCGGATATGGACAAACAAAAACAAAACAAAACCGCGGAGGTCCCGTGAGCTAGTTGTGCAAGTTTAAGTTCCATTGGTAGTCCAAAATCAATTAGTCTACGTGTCTACCAAAATAAGAAATGAAAAATGGTGAAATGGTATGGGTTTAACGCCCCTATCAACATTATTTCAAAATAAGATCACTTCCAGGCCAGGCTAATGTACAAAGTTTTTGCATGGTGTAGAACCGACTCAAAAAGATCCAGGTCCACAGTGTCATACCTGCTAAACCTATTTTTTAGCCCAGTCTGTTATGATTACGAGAACAAAAGACAGCACAGGCGACATATTTATTTATTTACATTTTCAACATTGTTTATGGTGTGTAGATCTAGTAGTAGTAGTACAGGGTTTTACGGCGCTCACAACTGCGTAAGGTCATTTGAGCGCGATGTGTAGATCTATAGAGACATAAGTATAGGTCTAGACAAGACTGCCTTTTTTTATTACGCAAAGGCTAGAGTTTGTCCCTGGCGTATATTTTAGCTCATACGAACCGTGTGAGGATGACATAGGTATTGGCTAGGTCTAACCTAGCCTATTTTTAGCCGTTTCGAGAACGAAATAATCTAGATCAAGTGCTTTAATTCCATTTTTCTGCCGTTGTTCAGCTCAAATCTACTATTGTACAACGTATTATAATGAGATACAGCTTTATTGATAATGTAAAGCGCAATGAAGAAGCAAAAATGTACTTAAAGATGCACCTTTCCTTCTCAAATGAGTCGAATCGAGGCTTCTTAGTCACCTGTCATCATCATCATCCGGTGCCTTGGCGACTGGCGTGGGCGATCATGGACCTCCATTTCACCCAGTCCTGCGCTGCAGCAATGGTGTCTGTTGTTCTTGCTGCTCCCAGCCATGTTGTCATCTTGTCCAGTATTTTTTCCCTCTGTCTGCCTCTGCCTCTCTTTCCATCAAACTTTCCTGTTGTTACGACATTCTCTAATGTTTCTTTCCACATGTCCGAAGAAATTTGCTTGTCGTTTTCTTATATTCGAAATAAGTTGTCTTCTATAATTTGCTTCAGCCAGGACTTCTTCATTTCTTTTTCTAGCTGTCCATGGGATACGTAGCGTGCGTCTTATGAACCACAACTCTGTCGCTACAATTGTTCTAGTCACCTGTGCGGCTGACTAAAAAGGCGTACATGCAGGAAAATCGCGTAGTCAGTAGTCAGGCTAATGAAAGGAAGTCAGTGACTGACAAAAACGAGCTAATTAATATTGCTTTGCAACTGACGAAAAAAGCTAGTGGGCGTGATGCCTTAGGGTAGGCTTGGGCCGCCACTCAGGCAAGATTTTAAAATAAATTCCTACCAAACGAATATTATTATGCAGTTGCGAGTGCCGTAAAACAATTAAATCTAACAAAACCAAAACAATGCGGGAGAGGGGACAAGAGAGAGAAATATAGAGGGGTGGGGGGAACCAGAGAGAGAGAGAGAGAGAGAGAGAGAGAGAGAGAGAGAGAGAGAGAGAGAGAGAGGGAGAGAGATAGAGATAGTGTGTGTGTGTGTGTGTGTGTTTGTGTGTGTGTGTGTGTGTGTGTGTGTGTGTGTGTGTGTGTGTGTGTGTGTGTGTAATTGTGTGTGTTTTTGTAAGTGTGCCGCCTGCGTGACGATGGGATGAATGATAAGGATGGTAATTTATACAGAGGAAAAAAAATAGATGGCGAGAGCTGGTTTTCAGATGCAGTGGCGCCCTCACGGTTGCCCCAACCACGGGATAGAAGAAGAAGAAGAAGAAGAAGAAGAAGAAGAAGAAGAAGAAGAAGAAGAAGATAAAGAGCACAGGTTACGTCCCTTTATTCGTGGCTTAGCAATCAAAAGTTCGAGGCACAACTTATTGTTCACAATTTGAACTATCGAAAATAGTCTCTCCAACTTTTGCACAATGACTTGTATCAATTTGTCCTAATAAATACGACGTTACTTTTTAAAAACCCCAACACATATTAGCTGTATTCTAGAAAATTCGTTAATTTTTAAATGCGAGTGCGTCCTTTCTTTTAATCGCAACGATAAGCTTATGGGACCCTTGTTTTGAGAACATTTGGTGCAAAAATGTCTTGACTTCAAAGTTTTTTTGTTTTTTTTTTGGTAACAAGTTTTGCCACCAACGAGTTAGTAGTGACGTAGCCCACATTATGCATAATCAAAAGTGTGTGTGAACCGGGACTTGTACTATTGTAAATAAATTTACGAAGAAAAGCTTTTTAAAAATGTCCTCAGTAGTTGTGGAAAAATATGACTAAGTTAAGACAAATTCATACAAACTGTAAGAGTGACTTTGATTCTCCCATTAAAGATAATATAGATCCTATTTGAGGATAAGTCGGACCGTGAGTTTTTGACGCGCGGGCTTCAGTCACTTGCCGGTCTTGTTTTGTGTCTTCTGCCTCTGGTCACTGCTGCATATTCCTCACAATTGATCGCTTTTAAGCACAAGGGCGCTATCCCGATAAATGCTGTTTTGAGAAAATCGAAGTTAAAGTTTTTGGATCCTTATTCAGTCTCGTTAAAAGACGAGGAGAATTTTCTCTATAGCCAAACAAATATACACACCAATGAAACCAAACTTCTCCTATTGGTAGGGCAATGCCCACTTTTGGTGTAGGTCAAGATTCCTGGAAACCCCCGAAATCTGGGTTAGCCCACTTGTCCTTAAAAGCGAGCAATTGTGGCACAGTCCAAAGTCTAAAAGAGGAGAAGAGCTTATCACTGAGTTGTAGTTTGCAGTTCAAAAGTAACCCCACCCTGACGAGAGAGAGAGAGAGAGAGAGAGAGAGAGAGAGAGAGAGAGAGAGAGAGAGATATGGGAGAAGGTGAGGAAAGTAAAGAAGAAAATCCAAACGTAACATAAATTACAATACGAGTAAACAACAAAAACCAAAATGTTCGTGTAAGAAATGAGAACAATGTTGATCCATTGACTAGGTATATATGGAATGTATCTTTATTGTAGACAGCAAAATCATAAATATACAGGAATAGGACAAAACTTTGTGGCACTTTGAAACCTGCGGGTAAGGATGTTTGTTTGTTTATCTCGACAACATAACTGAACAAACAATGACAACAGAACCGCCAAACGTACCCATACAACTCATCATTCCCTCATTTCTAATGCCAGTGCCATAGACTTGTAGACTTCTAATAATTATCCTAGACTGCACCCTCTGATGAACTTCCGGCTCGGTATGGAGAACGCCATTTTACTCGGTCTTGATCCAAATGAAAACCAAGAATGGGAAAAGTGCCACAGACACTTTCATAAAAGCAAGACTAGTGTTTAGACCTTAGCTATTGAACCCGCAGTGCGCACGCTTCGCCGTCAAGATTTTGGACAAAGTAAAGAGTGGTGGCCATACCAGTGTACAGTCTACGATATTCTAAGTCTATGGTCAGTGTTCATACAAACAAACACGGCGATATTACTCCCCCACAAAGGCTTATGGTTTCGTTTGAGTAAAAACGTTTTACGGCTCTTGTGACACAACTAGGTCAACTAAGTGCCGGAGATTAGAAGTGTTACTGCCAGAGAATAATATACGAAGAAAAGAAGGCAGAGATAAGGACAGATAGATGGTTGTTAGGAAAGAAGCAGCAAGCCACCAGACCACCCGCCAATCACCAAAAGGCTTGTGGTGATTTCGTTGAAGATAGACTAAGCACCTGCACGCAGGTGGCACAAACTATTCAGTTTGTGAAGGTCTTACAGAACAGGAAGCAGCGAGTTTAATTACCACACAAGTATATTCAGAAAGACAAAGAGGCAGAACGAACCCCACCCTCCGTGGATTGTTCGACGATCGACCTGTGACACGAGGAACGGTCACTAAAGCAAAGCAGTGTCAAATCATTGTTAACAGTATGCTTTGAGACAAAATATTTTTTATTATGTTAAAGATTATAAAGATCCCAACAGCGATCTAAAATGAGAAGAGTTGTAATTAAAATATTGGCTATAGTTTGTTTTGTTATAAAGTCTTTCATTAATACCAAAGGCAAGATCAGATAACGTTTTGTCATAAAGCCGCTCATATAATGTAAACGATAGGCTAAATAATAACGTTACTTATATATATTGTAAAATAGTTGGTTGTCAAATATTGTGAACGGTTTCCACGTCCTATCGACGCCCTTCAAACCGTGTACACTTGGTATGCAGCCATCACGGAACAGTATCCCCCCCCCTACCCCTCCCAACAAAAAGTGTTTTTTTTAAATACAAAAGAGCAGCCCGCCCACCCCCCCCCCCCCTTCCGGGCCAAACAAAACAAATATCAAAACAAAAATCAAATCAAAACAAAGACAAAAAACCCATAAAAGAAAAACATACATATGCACGAATATCAGAAACGACATGTATGGAATGTATGGAATGTTTGGGAAAGGCAGGCCACTTCGCACTTATAATTTTATGTATATTATTATCATAAATAAAAAAGATAAATTGATCCACAATTACACCATTACAAAAAATCAAATATGTCCATGTATAGGCTATTGACGTACATAAAAATATGAAAGATTAATCTTAAATACATTTTGCAAAGGAGTATGCTGTAAAGACACATGATAAACTCTTGTAAGATGATTTGAACTATGAGCAAGGAAATGATGTTTACGCAGGTGACAATGAAGTGACAATATAATAAATGCTGTTTAATTTTGAGATTGGTACATCGTCTTGTTGATGCAATGATATATACTCATTATTCATTTATACTCTGCATTTATTTATTTATTTGTGTATTATGTACAATCATTCGCTCGAATAAACATCACTTCTGAATAATGTGGCAAGCTTAATCGTCTCTCGTCGCATTTCAAAGAAAGTCAGAACAACAGGGTACTAATGCCGATACACAAACACAAAACTTCGGAAAGTCAATAGTATGTATAATACACAAGGAATAAAGAACTTCGTCAGATGAGACAGAGAGATCAAGGATCAGATGACACATCTATGGGTCAGGGGTCATATGACACATCTATGGGTCAAGGGTCATATGACACATCTATAGGTCTGGAGCCATATGACGTATCTATAGGTCTGGGGTCATATGGCACATCTACTAAGGGTCAGGGGTCATATGACGCATCTATGGGTCAGGAGGTCATATGACACATCTATAGGTCTGGGGTCAAATGACACATCTATCGGTCAGGGGTCATATGACACATCTATGGATCAGGGGTCATATGACACATCTATGGTTCAGGGGTCATATGACACATCTATGGTTCAGGGGTCAAATGACACATCTATGGATCAGGGCTCATATGACACATCTATGGTTCAGGGGTCATATGACACATCTATGGTTCAGGGATCATATGACACATCTAAGGGTCTGGAGTCATATGACACATCTATGGGTGAGAGGTCATATGACACATCTATGGGTCTGGAGTCAAATGACACATCTATGGGTCTGGGGCCATATGAGTCATGACACATCTATGGGTCAAGATGAGTCTTCAGGGTCAGGGTCAGGGGTCAGGGACCAGGGGTCAGGGGTCAGGGACCAGGTGTCAGGAGGTGAGGCAGTTGACACATCTTCCGGACACAACAAAACATGTTTTGGCAACCACTGTTGAAGCATGCTGTGTGTGTGTGTGTGTGTGTGTGTGTGTGTGTGTGTGTGTGGGG
>NW_004797789.1:364485-370714 GCF_000002075.1 Aplysia californica
CACACACACACACACACACACACACACACACACACACACACACACACTTTATGTGCACACATACAGGAGTGCACACAAATAAGGGCATAAACGAATAAACAATAAACTGATATGTATTTGTAAATAATATGATTAGAACGAATATTATATACACGTATTGTCGAACACTAGAACACAAAAGAATCTTCATTTGTAATTTTTGGCAATAATCATGAAAAGGCACTTTATAAAGAATATAAAGACTTCTTTTCAAAAACATCATTGCATCACACAGACCACTCAAACCAACGAGCAATTCACTGGTATAGATTCTTTTTAAAAAATTTACCCCGACCACTCGTCGCACGGCTGCCAAGTATGACGTCAGCTAGCGATGGAGAGAGACGAACGGACCAAAATTGCCTCATTTGCATATTCACAGCCGAGTGGAAATTGTCTTTGAGTGTGTGTCGAGGGGCCAAAGTGCGAAAATATTCGAATTTTGGACGTTGTATTGCTAGCATCAGAAATAGATTCAACAGCCAGCCAAAAAACCCCAAACAGGTCACATAGCGTTACTCATAGAAATTGCAATTTTCCCACTTTGATCCAAGGGCTGAAATGCAAAGCATCGGAGTTCAGCAAAAAGTAAGCATCTGTCGCTTCTATAAATGTGAGGCAGCGTGGTGGAATCAGGCTCTCGTCAATTTTTGGTCATGTAGAGTTATTGATATCATCGTAAAGCTTGTTCACTTTTCTTTATTTGGATTTTAAAAATATTCATCTATCTTGAATACAAGTCGAGATATTTGGAAAGAAAGGAGGTGAGGGTCACCTGTTTTCAGAGGTAAAATTAGTGAGAAAATGGCCGCCAAAGATTAGTTATTTCCTTAGCTTAAGAGTCCGTGGTAACTGAAAATTTACATTTGTTGTGCCTATAATCAACGTTTTTAAGAAAAATCCACACAGAAATGACTTCTTTAATGGGCATGAAAGATGTTGAGCCAAAAACAAAAAAAAATTGATAAAAATTCACAAACCAACAGAAAAAAGCAAGTTTCTTCACTTTCATTATTTTGACGAGAGCCTGATTCCACCACGCTGCCTCACATATCCTTACGAGACAAGCACTGGCTTAGAGAATTCCACCGACGAATTGTTCATACATTGACTTTACACAGGGCGTGTTTCAGGTTTCGCTCACTCATTTGGTACTCAAAGCAATGTATACAGTTTGTTTGTCTGAGTAGGTGTTTTACGGCACAATCGACTCAGTTTTGGTAAAATAAAATATACAGTCATCATTCACACCAATGAAACAATCAAATTTATAAAGGAAAACAGTACTTCATGGAATACAGAGAACAAACATATTGTAGCAAGCTATATATGTGTAAGTTCATCAACCACTGTCCCTTAAACTGTGAATATAACTCCCCATTTCTTCAATGAAAGATTATTGTAAGATGGACGATCTTAAATTTCACTACTCTCATCTCAGACAGGCACTAGCCAAGTGGATTCCCCCCCCCCCCCCAAATATCTTGGGTTTTTTTTTACACCGCTATCAGTACCTACAATTTAGACCATTCAAGAGACGGGCTTAAACCCTACCACCCCGGGCGAGAGGGATACAACACTTCAGGAGAAAAACCAAGATACTCCAGTTTTACATTCAAATATTCAAGTCTTCAACCAAGATACTAGATAAAAATTCTCCTCACCCGGAAGTCAAACTCGGGTCCCCTGTTTGCGATTGATGATTGATGATTGGGAAGATGTTTTACAGCACTATCGACACAATTTTGGTCCCTGTGTGCGACGGCGAAGCGCCTAACCTCTTGACAACAGACGCTGATGCCGAGTGGAAAAATGGTCGCTTTTAAGCATAAGGGGGCTATCCCAAAAAAATGCTGTTTTGAGAAAATCGAAGGTAAAGTTTTTGCCTCTTGTTCAATTTCTTTAAAATACAAGGAGAGTTTTCTCTTTAACCAAACACGCACACAGATTAAATCAAACTTCTCATATACGTTGAACAATGTCCACTTTTGGTGTAGGTCAAGATTTCTGGAAACCCCCGAAATCTGGGTTAGTCCGCCTGTCCTTAAAAGCGACTAAATATCCCAACAACTCTTCTATCATCGTAAGTTCATAACTGCTTCGTTGACGATTCGAACCACGACTATCCATTTTGAGGCCAAGCCCATTTCACAAAGTCTATTGGAATGTCAAACTACCATGTGTGTTCATTTACTTGATTGTAACATATTCAATTTATAAGGTTAATGTATGTCTCCCCCCCCTCTCTTTAACACACACAATCCCCCAATACGTGAACTTTTGTTTATTCATGGCATCTGTTATGTACATGATACGATCACAAATACACACACAGCCACATACACAAACAGCCACACACACAAATACACACACACACACACACACACACACACACACGCACACACACACACACACACACACACGTACACACACACGTACACACACATTATTGTATCTGAACAGAGAAAAACGACAGCTGATGCAGACAATAGGAACAAGCTAGTTAAAGATAACAAATCTCACTGCTACAAAAGACTTGTCTGAAAGCAAAATAATTACATGGATTTTTAGCATGGTCTCGGCAGTATCAACATAGTTTGTATGGAAGGGTTTGGGACAGAAAGAGGGGGAAGGGACTTTCAAGAATGATGATAGATTGAGATGAATGAAAAGGATTTATGCCTGTATCGACATACGTTTGGTCACATCGATGAGAAAGAGAGTATGGTACAACATTCCAGCAGAGGAACAAACACGATAATAAAATACACTTTTTCAAACGCGAATTGTTTCTTTTCGTTTCACATTTTTTGGCGCTTGCAACTGCATAAGGTCATATCAAACGTGAATCAAACTCACCTCTTTTGAGTTTAAGTGCAACGAAGCAGAGCCTAACCATTTCACTACATATACTGATATAAAATAAACAGAGACTGCAGGGAAAAGGAAAAAACTATGGCCTACCAGTGGCATTTTCCAACTACCCACTGGCTAATGAAACTGAAACAGGTATGAAAATGAATGTAGAGAGATTTCAAAAACGATGGTAAAAAATAGAGAAGTGCACAACCAGCAAGCGTATAGAAATGCCGTAATAATCTCAGGGTAACTACTTCGATTGCTACAGTGGTAGTCTTATGGGATTGTCTTCTTTGTTTCGTTTGAGTGAGTTGAGTAAAGAGAAGCACTTCGACATAATAGTGCTGGGGAAAAAATAAAACAGGCAGATAGAAAGAGCGGAGGAAAAGGAAAGAAGTAGGACCTACCAGTGGCGCTCTCCAACCACCCAGTGGGAGTGTCTCTCCTGAAGAGAAGAAGTTCCTTTTAACAACGTGGAGGATGCAAACTTTCACCCAGCAAATTTAACTTTAGTATGTCAACCTCTACTTTTACAAACACAGTCATGTAAAAATGAGGGTGATGTTCTTACAACATGTACTTCTTATAAGTACATTGTCCAGTACTTTCATAACTCCTCATACCGAACATTAAGGGGCCAGGTCCTCTTCCTACCTTTAAAGATTATTTCCATTAATTTAAATGATTCTCTATTTATATATATAGTATAAATATATTATTATTTTTTTTTTGCTCGTAGGAAGATTAGGATAAAAAGCGGCATTATTCCAATAATAAGAACAATAATCTGTCAGGTCAGATCAACTCTTATGGGACTAAGGCATTCTTTTCTCCCAATACTACGTGGTGCAATCCCAGTATACCGTGTGGTCGTCAGTTTCAGTTTGAGGAAAGAGAAGCACATCGACACAGAAATGGCCATTCAGGGCAGTGAAAAAGTAAGACAGACAGAAACGACAGACGGAAAGCAAAGAAGTGAGATTTTTCAATGGCATCCTCAAACCACCCACACAGTGTGGTCTGAGGAGAGACAAAGACATGTTCTGATCTTGTGTACCTGTCAGCGGTGACTCGCCCGAGCGGCTCGTGTGTATCAAAGAGGGCTTACATGCACAGACGAGTGACACATTGATATCTATTGAAGTAGAAGAAAGCAGGCCATCCAAGACTGAAGATAGTCAGTGTACTGGAGTAGGAAAGCTAGAGTCTAACTGTCGTTGCAAAGCTGGACTGTGAAGAAAGCAGTTTATCCGTCGATAACGCATGAAGCTACCTGGGGGGAGATGGACAGGGAGGGGTGGGGTGGGGGTGGGGTGGGGTGGAGAACGTAAATAATCATTGCCAGAGGACTAATTTCTGTTGTTGGTACTTGTAGAGACATTTAGCTCTGAGGAACTGGGTCGTCTACAGATGAAATCTGGAGATCTACATAAGTTGAGAAAATAGTGTCCGGGGCCATTGCAGAAAGAAGGTCATCTGCAGATGAAGGAAGCAGGTCTACAGATGGTAATAAAATAGTCTCTGTAGACATTGAAGAACGTAGGTCATCTACTGCAGAAGATTGGGGGGTCAAGCTGAGGCTAGGATGCTAGCAGACGTTGGGGCAATATCATCTGCAGATGTTGACATTAACTCATCTACAGCAGAGGACTGGGTCGGCGCAGGGTCAGAAGAACTGGAGTCCATTAAGGAAGTAGAGTCAAGACCCGCGGCTGAGTCAACGACTGAGCTGGGACCCGAAGCTGTCAGAAAACTGGAGTCCGGTGTAAGAGCAGGAGTGGATGAATCAAGGCTAGGGCTGAAGTCCATAACCAGGGAAGAGGCTGGGTCAATAGACAGAGATGGGCTTGGGTTTGTCGTGTCAGCTGAACTACTGTCCGTTACCGAAGTCGAAAAGATCTGCTCTGTACCTGAAGGGGTAACATTCAGTACAATAGAACTTGGTTGCAAGAAATCAGAACTCTGATCCGAGTAAACAAAACTACTTGATTCAAACTCAGTGGCTGGAACTGACTCATCAATTGAAGCGCTAAAACTGGAAGGTGTGACAGAAGTTGGCTCTACTGAAAGAATTGTGGCTGATTCCTCGAGAAAAAAAGAACTACTGTCGACAATAGAATCAGACGGAGAGGCTGTTTCTAGAAAGTCTGAGGAAGTCGGTTCGAAGACAACTGATTCACTTAAGTCGGCAGATGTGGATACGCTTGATTCGACGACTGAAAATGAAGAGCTAGAAGGTGTGAGGAACGATGCGCTGGACTGTGCTTGAATAGCGGATGAAGACTCAACAGCAACAACAGAGCTTGTTTCTTCAGATGACAGTGAGAGCTCTACGGCTGAGGAGGAGACCGGATCTGCATACACAGAAGTTTGGCTCTCGTCGACAGAACTTGGAGTTATAAACACCGATGTAGCTTCCACTGAGTTGGAATCGGAATTCATAAAAGAAGCCATCAGCGAAAAAGAGCTTTCCATACCTAAACTGGGAGACGCTGAAACCTCGTTTTCAGAGGCGCTTGGCTCCATGTTTGAGGAAGAAACTTGGGCATCTACTCCTGAGCTAACTTCCACCACGACAGAGGAACTCGGCTCAAAGAAAGAGGAAGATGTGGGTTCAATGACAAACGAGGAAGATGTGGGTTCAATGACAAACGAGGAAGTGGCTTCACTTATAAACGAAGAACTGCTTCCAACAGGACTAAGGGGAGTTGATTCGACCTCAACATGTGTACTCTGCGACTGGGCATCAGAACTTTCGTCCAGTGCGAACGCCTCAGTTACTGCAGTAGAACCCAATTCTAGCATATCAGAAGAACTTGCTTCAATCAGTTGGGAAGAACTTGCTTCAATCAGTTGGGAAGAACTTGCTTCAATCAGTTGAGAAGAACTTGCTTCAATCAGTTCAGAAGAACTTGCCTCAGTTACTGCAGTAGAACCCAATTCTAGCATATCAGAAGAACTTGCTTCAATCAGTTGAGAAGAACTTGCTTCAATCAGTTGAGAAGAACTTGCCTCAGTTACTGCAGTAGAACCCAATTCTAGCGTATCAGAAGAACTTGCTTCAATCAGTTGAGAAGAACTTGCTTCAATCAGTTGAGAAGAACTTGTTTCAGTTAGTTGGGAAGAACTTGCTTCAATCAGTTGAGAAGAGCTTGCTTCAGTTACTGCAGTAGAACCCAATTCTAGCATATCAGAAGAACTTGCTGCAATCAGTTGAGAAGAACTTGCTTCATTTATTTGGGAAGAACTTGCCTCAGTTGCTGCAGTAAAACCCAAATCCAGCATATCAGAAGAACTTGCTTCAATCAGTTGAGAAGAACTTGCTTCAATC
>NW_004797789.1:371711-373910 GCF_000002075.1 Aplysia californica
TTCAATCAATTGAGAAGAACTTGCCTCAGTTACTGCAGTAGAACCTAATTCTAGCATATCAGAAGAACTTGCTTCAATAAACTGGGAAGAACTTGCTTCAATCAATTGAGAAGAACTTGCCTCAGTTACTTCAGTAGAACTCAATTCTAGCATATCAGAAGAACTTGCTACAACTGCTTCAGTGGAAACTATATTGGGCAATTCGGAGGAACTTATATCGGCTACATCTGTAGAGGCAAGCTCTGGTATAGCAGATGGACTTGGTTCAATGACAGACTGGCTAGAGCTGCCTTGCACTACAGGAGACTGAGTGTCATCAAGCGAAGAAGAAACATCTTGTTCTGTCGTCACAGACGAGCTTGGCTCAACAACCGCAGATGAACTCTCGCCCGGCACTTCAGAAGTGGTCAAATCTATTGAGGGTGTTACGCTGAGCGATTCCACAGAGGTTGATGAGCTCGACTCGGAGATTTCTGAAGAGCTTGGTTCTACGGAAGAAGACATTTCAGGGAGCTCTGAGGTAGTGACAATCGTGTCTGACGAAGTTGGTTCAATAGAAATGGCAGCGCTTGGTTCGATTCCTGCTGAAGAGCTAGGTGTTATCGGTTCTTCTGAATCTGAAACACTCAAGTCAACCGAATCTGAAGATGTTGCAGCTTCCACAGTAGAACTCGGCTCCACCAATCCATCAGTAGTCGACTCTACAACATCAGAACTCTCCATTACAAGGCTTGGGGTCGATTCTAGAGAGCTGGATAATGCGACGTCAACAGAAGATGCATCAGCTGACTCTGAAGGGATCACTTCTGATGAGCTCATGTCCGCAGGAGGTGCCGTATTTTCAACCGAAACCGTTTCAGAACCGGATAGACCCGGTGTACTGGATTCGTCTGCGGTCGGTGGAATCAGAGCAGTGGCTGTTGGCTGGATATTGGGAGTCGAGCTGTCTGTTGGGGTCGATTCTAGAGAGCTGGATAATGCGACATCAACAGAAGATGCATCAGCTGACTCTGAAGGGATCACTTCTGATGAGCTCATGTCCGCAGGAGGTGCCGTATTTTCAACCGAAACCATTTCAGAACCGGATAGACCCGGTGTACTGGATTCGTCTGCGGTCGGTGGAATCAGAGCAGTGGCTGTTGGCTGGATATTGGAAGTCGAGCTGTCTGTTGGTGAAGTCATTATGGATGCCGTGGCCGTGGATGACGTGACCGTGGATGACGTCGGTGTGGGCGAGATAGACGGGGTCGGACAGATGGGAGAGCTGATGTCACTAACGTCCAGCAAGCAAACTGGACTGTCTTTGTCGACAGTAAAGTTGCCCAATTTCTCTGAAGACACGATGGCCTTGATCGCATCCAGCACGCTGCTCTTTTCCGGGACTGGTTGGTCCGGGGTCAAGGTCACGGAGAAGGTTATCCGGTAGACCACGATAACGCTGCCATTTCTGGGTGGATGAAGTTGAGAAAATTTAGATGCATTACTGACATAAATATTATTACGTAAGTAATTTATTTATCTTTTAGTTTAGTTTAGTAGAGGTTTTACGGCGCTCGCAACTGCATAAGGTCACATGAGCGCCAGAAGATTATATATGTGTTACAAGAGAGTAACAAACATAAAAAAGAAGGAGGGGAGATAAGGACGATAGATGTTTGATAGGAAAGAAGGAGTAAACCACACCAGAGCACCTGCCAACCATCTACTTTTATCTTTTGTAATGATGCTCATTTTGGTAGGCTTTTTATGCATTGTCTTCCAATTATATCATTAGCAAGCACTGAAGTCTGTGCATTGTTAAAAATCAAGGTTTTCCTCCCCTATGTATCTCTCTCCTATTTGTCATTATATTTCTGTCTATGTAAGTAATTCGAGATATACAGAAATGAAAAGGAAAGTTTCTTCAAGGAAGCACTTGAAAGATTACTTACTGCCTGAATTTCATACTTTGTTTTGTTTTAGTAGTTTTATGAGGATCGCAACTGCATAAGGTCATACCAGCGCCGGAAGATCAGAGGTGTTATAAGAGAGTAACAAGCATAAAAAAGAAGGAGGGGAGATAAGGAAAATAGATATTTGATAGGAAAGAAGAAGCAAACCACAACAGAGCACCCGCCAACCACCCACATTTCATGTTTCAAATATTCCGGTAGATAGATAGATAGATAGATAGATAGAGAGAGAGAGAGAGAGAGAGAG
>NW_004797789.1:375244-376907 GCF_000002075.1 Aplysia californica
GTTTTGAATGTTAGGCATACTGTTCGTTGTTGGTTACGAACGTCTTTTTACATTTAATTTATGAGGTTTACGTTTAAGGATGAATTTGACAGCGACAATGTTTCAAAATTAGAAAGGGAAGCAGTGATTATTTGATTATATAGACGCTTCGCCCCTGCAATACAGACATAATACTGCCACAATACAGTAATACATTTACATTATATTCACAATACAGCCACAATACAGCAACAATACAGCAACAATACAGCCACAATACAGCCGCAGTATACAGCAACAATACAGCAACAATACAGCAACAATACAGCATCAATACAGCCACAGTACAGCAACAATACATTCTAAATACAGCGAAAATACATTTACATTATATTCACAATACAGCCACAATACAGCCACAATACATTTACATTATATTCACAATACAGCCACAATACATTTACATTACAGCCACAATACAGCCACAATACATTTACATTGTAGCAACAATACAGCGACAATACAGCCACAATACATTTACATTATAGCCACAATACAGCCACAATACATTTACATTATATTCACAATACAGCCACAGTACAGCGACTATATAGTCACAATACAGCCACAGTACAGCGACTATATAGCCACAATACAGCCACAATACAGTCGTAACACAGTCACAATGTTATTCCAATCCCTGTACATACCGAAAGGACAGCACTTCACACGTGCTCACTGTGAGGTTTTTCCTCTCAAGTTCCAGCTTCATCTGAAACACACACAGACAATCATACTATGTTAATGCTCACTAGTCATCTCCGGTTAATGTTGCACGTTGGCGCCATGCTCGTCTTTTTCTCTCTACTTGTGGGTGAAGTGTTTTACGGCGCTCGCAACTGCATAATATTAAGGTCATATGAACGCAGAGGACTAGAACGCTGCGCGGGTGGCGGCCAGAGCCTACTTTCATTGGTTTTGGACCACCACTGGATCTTCCCCGTACACGAATTGTACATGGGCCTCCGAGATTTTTCGTTAGATCTTACCTACAATAAGATCAGGGGGGTGGGGGAAAGACAGCAGTAAGAAGGAGCCAATGAGTAGCAGTGGAAAGGCTGAAGAAAGAACCAGGAACCCAGAGGAGGGGGCAAAGGAGGTGAAGGGGTGCGGGAAGAATGTGGAGACGCAAGCAGACGACAGAACATTGTTAGAGAGCAGGAAATGAGGTGTAAGGAGACAATTTTGGAGAGGAAATTTTCCGTCGCTAACCAGATTCGAACCCGGGACCAATTGAATGAGAGGAGGACACCTTAACCCCTAGACCACGAGAGCTCCCTTGTTGGTGGTTGGTGGGTACTCTGGTGTGGTGTGCTCGTCTTTTACTAACAAATGTGAGGCAGCGTGGCGGAATCAGGCTCTCGTCAATTTTTGGACATGTTGAGTTATTGGTATCATCTTAAAGCTTGTTCATTTGTCTTGCTTTCAATGAAAAAATTACCCATCCATCTTCAATAGAAGAGGAGATATTTTGGATTGAAGGAGGCGGGGGTCACCTGATTTAAGAGGTAAAATTAGCGAGAAAATGGCCGCCAAAGCTTGGTAAATTCCAACGCTGAAGAGTCCATGAAAACTGTAAATTTATATTTGTGTGACTTTAATCAACGTTTTCGGTGAAATCCTC
>NW_004797789.1:379029-382931 GCF_000002075.1 Aplysia californica
ACCCACACCCCCCCACACACACAAACACACATCGCTACCTCAGAACTACAAAGTTCTATCTCACATTTTTGGCCGTTTTGAGTTTCAAAGTCCTTACGGTCAGAACCAATAAATAATGATTATTCTCTCTGCTCTGTCAAAGTTGTAAGAATATTCGTCTCATATGACCTTATGCAGTTGCCAGCGCCGTAAAACCTCAACTAAAACTAAAGGAGTCGCCATAAAGACATTCAAATGATCGCATTCGAAAAAGCTTCATGTTGTAAAACAAAAAACAAAACACAAAAAATGTCACGTCAACTTTCTCAAAGCTAGGTACTAAGTAGATAGATAGATTGATTGAGTAGGTGTTTTACGGCACTTTCGACTCACTAAGTAGATAAATAGACTGATTGAGTAGGTGTTTTACGGCACTATCGACTCACTAAGTAGATAGATAGATTGATTGAGTAGGTGTTTTACGGCACTATCGACTCAGTAGACAGATAGATTGAGTGAGTAGGTGTTTTACGGCACTATCGACTCACTAAGTAGATAGAACTTTGTTTTTCTAGGGAAGCAACATATCAGGACACCCGCCCATCGCCCATATTCTACTTACCACTCGCTGGTGGTTGCACAGCGTTGTCCTCCGATGTTTTCGTCACTGCAGAAAGAAATATAAAAACAGGCATGATTACAACTGTCTGTTTGTTTGGGTTGGTTTTTGTAAAAAATTAGACGATGCTTTCAAAACGAATACATCATAATATGAGTGCCGACGGTTTAATGGTCTTCTAATAGAGAGTAATGTACAAAGAAAAGAAGGGGGTGCAATGAAGACTTTTAAAAGGAGAGAAAGGGGAAGAGAAAAGGACGATAGACGTTTGAAAGGAGAGAAGGGAAAAGGACGATAGATGTTTGATGAGAAAAAGGGAGAGACTAAAGGACGATAGATGTTTTCTAAGAAAGAAGGTGGAGAGATAAGGACTGTAGACGTTTGAAAGATAAAAACAGGAGGAGAGATAAGGACTGTAGAGGTTTTAAAGATAAACAAAAGGAGGAGAGATAAGGACTGTAGACGTTTGATAGTTTAGAAGTAGTAGATATAAGTATGATAGATGTTTGTTAGGAAAGAAGTTAGTTTAGTTTCAATAGAGGTTTTACAGCGCTCGCAACTGCATAAAGTCATATGAGCGCCAGAAGATTAGAGGTGTTACAAGAGAGTAACAATCATAAAAAAGAAGAAGGGAAGATAAGGATGATATATATCTGATAGGAAAGAAGGAGCAAACCACACCGGAGCACCCGCCAACCGCCCGCTAGGAAAGAAGGAGGTAAGATAAGGACGATAGATATTTAATAGAAAAGAAGGGGGAGAAATAAGGAAGAAAGATGCTTGATAGGAATGAAGGAGGAGAGATAAGGAACATAGACGTTTAATGGGAAATAAGGAGGTGAGATAAGGCCAATATGTTTGATAGGAAAGAAAGATAGGAGAAAAAGGAAGACAGCTGTTTGATAGGAAAGGTGGAGAGTTAATGACGATAGGTGTTTGATAGGAACGAAGGAGGAGAAATAAGGACGATGGATGTTTGATAGGAAAGAAGGAGGAGAGAAAATGACTATGGATGTTTGATAGGAAAGAAGGAGGAGATATAACGGCAATAGAGGTTCAATAGGAAAGAAGTAAGAGATATAAGGACGATATATATTTGTTATGGAAGAAGGAGAAAATCAGACCAGTAATAACAGTGCGGCAGCACGAAATAGAAGCAAGGGGAGATACAACTTTATACAATAACACAGCTTCTTCCCACCCAGGAATCGAACTGGCGAGTCCTGCTTGCGACAGCGAAGCTCCGAACTACTACACCACTGAGGTATGCTGTTTTGTGAGTAAACGTCTGGCGGCAGTCACTTCTTTCACACGATCTATTGCATCTATTATATTATATAATATTATATTTGTGAAAGTTTGTCACTTTGGTCGCCTTAAACTTCCGAATCACTTTACTTTCGAATTCGAAAAAAAAAGAAGAATAACGGTGGTTCAGAATCATTTAAACGGTGCACAGTTATATTTAGGAGTCTGAAGTCACTCTAGTTTAATTTTCAGATTTTAAAAATTAATTTCGTTTAGATCTGATCTTGGGAAAGTCCGTCTTCTAAGACGTCATTGTAAACAAGTGAGGGTTCCGTTCACATGCAGTGCGCACTGTCCCACAATAACTTGCCGATCGATTCTTTTGAGTCCGTTCATCGAACGGGGTACCCAGTTAGTTTAAAATACTATATTCTTCTTAGCCTTGTTTGTTCGTTTGTCTGTTTGTTCGTTTGTCTGTTTGTTCGAGTAGAGAGAAGCATACCGACACAATAAAGCTGAACAACTGTTCAAATAATATGTGAGGCAGCGTGGTGGAATCAGGCTCTCGTAAATTTTTGGACATGTGGAGTTATTGTTATCATCTTAAAACATGTTCACTTGTCTTTATTTGGATGAAATAAATATCCATTTATCTTGAATACAAGTCGAGATATTTGCGAATAAAGGAGATGGGGTCACCTGTTTTCAGGGGAAAAATTAGTGAGAAAATGGCCGCCAAAGATTAGTTATTTCCTTAGCTTAAGAGTCCGTGGCAAATGAAAGTTTACATTTATTGTACCTTTAATCAGAGTAAAAAAAAAAATCCACATAGAAATGAGTTCTTTAATGGGCATGAAAGGTGTTGAGCCAAAAAACTAAAATTTGACAAAAATTCACAAACCTGCAGAAAAATGCAAGTTTCTTCACTTTGATTATTTTGACGAGAGCCTGATTTCACCGCGCTGCCTCACAAATAATATACTAAGCCCATCCCCAAATCTTTAGGTTTTTAAATTGCAGATTCTTAAGTTAATTAGTGGTATTGATTGCACAAACTCATGAATTATTTGGTCCAAATTCAATTTCAACATGTTGACAAAATACGTTTGTTTATTGTTTGTGAGAGTAAAGATAAACACATCGACACAATAATGGTCATTTAATGAAGGGGAAAATAAAACAGACAAACGGCAACAGCAGAGAGAAAGTACAGAAGTGGAACCAACCAGCGGCGCCCTCCAACCACCCGCTGAAAAAAAAAGCGAGAAAAGATACAAAACGTACGTATGATATTGTTAAAAGAGTTAAAACAGTGTTCCCCCTCTCTCCTGAAAAATCGTTGCCTCGGAACTATTTTAAATAACAATAAATAAATAAATATAGCGTAAATCCCCGCTCAACAGCAGACTCTATGCGCTTTACACTATATTATTATCCCAGCAGACCATAGAACTCTCAGAAACATTCTCAGCTTCCCGTGAAGCATACAGTGTAAGCAGCCGATTAAGCGCTCAAACACTAACAAACTGACAAGATCTTTCGCTGTCTAAAGCCGGGTACCCATTCTCATCTGGGTGAAGTGAGGAAAATTTGTGCAAATTCCCTTACCCATGGACACAACGTCAGGCCCCTGACGGGATTCGAACCCACGACCTTATGGTTGCAAGTCCGAGAGCCTAACCACTAGGCCACCGACACTACACAAAGTGCATCTTTATTTAGATATCTAAGTACACTTTGGGCAAATGAATAGCTCGGAAGAGATGAAATAAATAATGATGATTTCTGGGCTTACTACATCTTGCTGACCATCTGGCCGATGACGATGGTCATTCAGTGCTGACGCAGTCGGGGCCGCCATGCTGCCAAACGCAGATGCAACCCATAGGTAAACATATGTGAGGCAGCGTGGTGAAAACAGGCTCTCGTCAATCTTTGGGCGTGTCGAGTTATTGGTATCATCTTAAAGCTCGTTCAATTGTCGTTATTTGTATGAAAAAAATATCCATTTATCTTGAATACAAGTCAAGATATTTGTGAATGAAGGAGGTGGGGG
>NW_004797789.1:383962-387873 GCF_000002075.1 Aplysia californica
CACAACAGCGCCAACAACCACTCCAATAAACAACAAAGCCAGTGAGGCCGCCACAATGACTTTGACCGTCCCTCTGTGGCGTGGTCTGGAGCTGCTGTAGTCACTGTCGCTGCCACTCCCATCCTGCTGTTTATTGGACAGCTGCAGAAAACAAAATCTTTATAGAAATTGAAAGGGTACACCCCCCCACCCCCAAATTTAAAAAATATTTAAAAATCACAACAAACAAAACCCCCCCAACAAAAGCAAACAAATAAACCATAACAACTAACAAACAACAAAACAACAATAAAACCACAACAAAACAAAACAAAACAACAACAAACAAACCAACAAAAAAAAGTTTTTAAGTCACTTTAAGGACGTTTCGAGAAAGATGCAAAACGCAGCTAGACTTATGCATGAAACTTAACAGCGTTTGGGCTTTGGTTTTGGTAAAAGAGTTTTGCGGCATTTGCAACACAATTAGGCTAGTTTATGATATGTGGCGGAGGTAAGAAATGCTACGCTGCTTGAGAGTAATATACAAATAAATGGAAAAAGACAAATAATGACAGTACCATCAAAATGTTTGATCGAAAAGCAGGAGCAAATGAAACCAGAATGCCTGACAACTCCCTGTGCTGGGTTTGGGGAATTTTGTAAAGGCGATAACTCTTGGTTTATAGCCCCTCAGTCATTTCACTCACATGTAATCTCCCCTGACGATGTCGCAATGACAACTTAACTCTCTTGCCAAGGCCAATTTGTAGCAAAATGCGACTTAGATCCTTTGTTTTTCTGCCCCCTTTACGTCCCTCTCGACATTATTTATTAAGGACCAGTCTACTTCGACCCCCTCCACTAGGGACAGCCCAGGCAGAAAATACAATATCCAAGAAGAAAGACTGATCGATATACTGGAAAAAAAATGCTCCCGAAACGGTAATTGAATTCGGTTCTCCTGTATGCAACGGTGAAGTGCCTTCCCACAACGTGTTTTTTTTCAGTCCTTGCTCGTAACATATGAGTACTTCAAAAAGGTATGTGAGGCAGCGTGGTGGAATCAGGCTCTCGTCAATTTTTGGGCACATAGAGTTATTGGTATCATCTTAAAGCTAGTTCAATTGTCTTTATTTGGATAAAAAAATATCTGTTTATCATAAATACAAGTCGAGATATTTGAGAGTGAAGGAGGTGGGGATCACCTGTTTTCAGAGGTAAAATTTGTGAGAAAAGGCCGCCAAAGATTAGTTACTTCCTTAGCTTAAGAGTCCGTGGTAACTGAAAATTTATATTTTTTATGCCTCGAATCAACGTTTGTAAGAAAAATTCACACAGAAATGAATTCTTAAATGGGCATGAAAGGTGTTGAGCCAAATTTTAAAAAAAAATAAATTGATAAAAATTTACAAATCTGCGAAAAAATGCAAGTTTCTTCACTTTGATTATTCTGACGAGAGCCTGGTTTCTCCACGCCGCCTCACAATTTAAAAAAAAAGTCCCAAACTAGGGGAAAAAAAGAAAGTACTCAAAAATGTTGGACTCGACCCACCAAGTAATTGAGTATTTAAGAAATACCAAAGATCGTAAGTAACAAAATTGTTCATATAGCCAAAAACGTGTCCGCGGAAGTCTGCGCATTGGTTAAGATGGCGCTGCAGTCTTTGTTTTGAAGCTCTCTTTCGTTTCCCCGGAAAGAAAAATAGGAATAGCACAGCTAGTTATTTTCGCTATTATTGTTTTTCACACAGGTAGGGTAACTATGATCGCAAAGTCAACACTTTTTCGAAGACGGCGCCACCGAATTTTGAGGACACTTTTTAATTGGCTCAAAGAGAAGAGTGAACTATCTTGTTATGTACGATCTTTGGTAAGCTCACTCTTAGAGGCTAAATCGAGTACTCGCACACCCGACGTACCTGTGTATTCTGGTAGAACCTGTAGGCAGAGCCGTAGCCGTTCCCTGGATCCAAGGCAGAGTCAAAGTGGGTCAAGGTCGCTTGTCCTTTGTCGTCCCCTTCATAGGCAACATTGTCATACAGGGCCGACATGTGGGGCCACTGAGGAGGGGGGAGAAAGGGGGGCACAAGGTTAGTCTTCTGGTTTGTTTGTTTGTTTGTTTGTTTGTTTACTGCACTTGCAGCAGAACAATTAGGTCGTATAAGTGCCGAAGATTAATTAGAGGTGTTACAAGAGAGTAACATACTCAGAAAAGAAGGAGGAGGAGAGTTGAGGTCGATAGATGTTTGATATTTGATAAAAAGAAGAGGAGCAAACCACAAAATAGCACCCGCCAACCACCCACGGAGCTGGATTATATAATCGTTTCTCAAAAACACTGGAACGACGCGTTTCCTTGCTCAGTGAAAGTTGTCTTTTTTCCCGGAGCAGCGCTGGAAAGAAGATATTATTTCTTTTATCGGACAAGTTGTTGGCGAGCAGCGCGAAATTGTGGTCACTTCACCCGGTCAAGCGTGGCCTACACCGAATCGTGATGCTCCTAATATGGCTGCCCCCAAGTTAATCAAAAGAGCTTTGTTTTAGTTTTATTTGGGGTTTTACGGTGCTTGCAACACATCAAGGTCAAAATAATATAAGTGCCGAAGATTAAAGTTGTTACAACAGAGTATCAAACACAAAAAAGAAGGGGAAGATAAAGACGATATATTTTTTATAGGAAAGAAGGAGCAAATCACACCAGAGCACCCGCCATCCACCCACGGGCTTTGTTTGTTTGTTTGAGTAAAATGAAGTACATCGACACAATAATAGCCATTTAGTGCCGGAAAATAAAAAATAAAATGGGGAAATGGTATGGGTTTAACGCCCCAATCAACGCCGGGAAAGAGAAAGACTGACAGACAAAATCAAAAGACCATCAATGATTTATTTATAGAGGCACCAGCCATCCATGTCCAGGTGCTGTTTTAGCCACAAAATCAAAAGATGGAAAGTAAGGAAGTAGGACCAACCAGGAGCTGGACTGTCAGCCTGGGATAGGTAATAGACATACGTTCAACTGGAGGGGTTCCCTCCTTTTCTCTCTTCTCTACCCCCTCCTAAAAAAATCACCTCCCAACTACACCCCGCTCCCCCTTGTAGTTTTTGTTTAAATGTAGGCATTTTAGGTCTCCATTGAAACAATTTAGATAATTTAAGAGCCAGGCTTGCGACCCTGTTTCCCCGAGCCAACCCATACTGAGAGGGATAAAATAAAATCCCTACAGAAGAACCGATATACTCGATAATTCTTTATGTAGGCCATTTGTGAGGCAGCGCGGTGGAATCAGGCTCTCGTCAAAATATTCAAAGTGAAAAAAAACTTGCATTTTTCCGCAGGTTTGTGAATTTTTATCAAATTTTTGTTTTTTTGGCTCAACACCTTTCAAGCCCATTAAATAACTCATAACTGTGTGGATTTTTTAAATTTAAAACGTTGATTAAAGGCACCAAAATGTAAATTTTCAGTTACCACGGACTCTTAAGCTATAAGGAAATAATTAATCTTTGGCGGACATTTTCTCACTAATTTTACCTCTAGAAAAAGGTAACCCCGACCTCCTTCATTCACAAATATCTCGACTTCTATTCAAGATAAATAGATACTTTTTTCATCCAAATAAAGACTAGTGAACAAGCTTTTAGATGGTACCAATAACCCAATAAGCCCAAATATTGGCGAGAGCCTGATTCCACCGCGCTGCCGCACATTTACTACGCTCACATCGACATAAATAAGGTAATGTCGAAGGTAAGCCTCCGACCCTGCCTGTCAGAGCCAACCGGGGCTGAGAAGGATACACAAACATCCCAGCAGAAGGACCGAGACAGTCAGTAGATTTTCTTTCCACCCGAGAATCGAACTTGGGTCTCTTGCGTGCATCAACGAAGGACCTAATCGCTACACCTCGGAAACCAATCCGTACCCC
>NW_004797789.1:391398-393708 GCF_000002075.1 Aplysia californica
CAAACACACACACACAAACTAACAAACAAACACACACACAAACACACACTCACAAACACACACACGCAAACACAAACACTCACAAACAAACAAACACACACACACACACACACACACACACACACAAGCACATCGCACACTCGCAGCAAGCTCACTCAACCAGCAGCCGATCTGACTGCTCTACACGCTCCCTCTCCCTCTACCAGTGACGTAAATCTCGACCACGTAATCCCGCCCCAAAGAGAGGCTCACGGTCGCGTGTGATCACGGCATTGGACGACTCAGATAGCATCCATCAAGGTCTGGGTCGGCCCAAGGTTAGGGCCTAAGAGATAACGCCACGATGATGCCACGATGATGCCTCTTCAGTAAGCTCAGCCTATTATAGCCCCGATGGCCGGGTCACCTCGAGGAGACTCGAGGTCGGATGTACGCTCTTCCCGTGCAATCCTGAGGGTTACCCTCAACCTTGGACTTGGTTATGATGATGATGATAATAATAGATAATACCAAATCAAGAGGAAGGCCAAGATAAAGAAAGACCTGGATGGATGGGGTTAAAAAGTTGCGGAACAACATAACGTAGTATCTATTACAAGCGCCAAACACCTAGCACAGGATCGAAACGTGCACCTCCCCTCGACATCTTAAGGATACCAGAGGAAGGAAAAAGGAAAAAAAAGGAAAAGTAAATGAGTCATACTTAAATTAGCTAGCTAGGGTACAGAGAAACTCATCGGCATATTCACCTTTCTTGTTGTGAGCAAAGCAAAACGGTATAGGTTTAACGCCCTTATCGACACTATTAGGTTATTTAAGAGGCGGGACTTCATGGTTTGTTTAACGTCCATTTCCGAAAGGACGGAGCCAAATGGGAAATTCGTGTAAAGTGTCTTTCCCAGGGACACAACGTCAGACCGAGCTGTGGTTCAAACCTCCGAACCCTCAATCTCACGATTACGGATCTGGTAATCTAACCACTGGGCTACCAACGCCACCTTCTCTTGGTGTGTATTTGCGTGAGTGCACATGACCTTTAAAAGAATGGAAATTCTTTTTTTCGCCCTCATCAACATAATTATTTAGGTCATAATTATAGGAAGCAGGCTTCCGATCCCGTCTGTCAGGGCTAACTCAGGCTAGTGGGTGGTTGGCGGGTGCTCTGGTGTGGTTTGCTTCTTCTTTCCTTTCAAATATCTAGTATCGTCCTTATCTCCCCTTCTTCTTTTTTTTATGTTTGTTACTCTCTTGTAACACCTCTAATCTTCTGGCACTCATATGATCTTACGCAGTTGCGAGCGCCGTAAAACCTCTACTAAAACAAACATAACCCAGGCTGAGAGGATACAACATCCTATAAAATAGACCGAGATACTCGTTTGGCCCGAGAATGGAACTCATATCTTCTGCGTAGGACAGCGAAGCGTCTAACCGCTTCACGACAGCAGCCAGTTGTGTCTACACGACAGCAGCCGGTTGGGTTTTGTCGTTGAGATTATCAGTTGGTCACAGTACAGAGACGCACAGCGGGGCAGTGACCTGTCTTCTTGTGAGCTCGCGTGGGGGCACATGGACTTCGTAACACCTCTACCATTGTAAACGACCCGGACAAATATCTCCTTACAACTTTGAGGGGAATACAGATTGTTATTGCCATTGTCATAGTCATTGTCATTGTCAAGGTCGTAGTCATTGTCATTGTCGTTGTCATTGTCATTGTCGATGTCATTGTCATTGTCATTGTCATTGTCGATGTCATTGTCGATGTCATTGTCGATGTAGTTGTCATGGTCATGGTCATGGTCATGGTCATTGTCATTGTCGTTGTCGTTGTCGTTGTCAATGTCGTTGTCAATGTCGTTGTCAATGTCGTTGTCAATGTCGTTGTCAATGTCGTTGTCAATGTCGTTGTCAATGTCATTTAATGCATACAAAAAAGACAGCCAGATGTATAAAAGGAAAAGAAAAGGTCCTACTAGTTGCGTTCTCCAACCATCCAACCTGTAATAATTGTTTCATGTTGATAAAGAAATTGTTTTTTAATGTCAAGTACTAAAAGTACTAAGTTTTTTTGAGCGAAATTATATATACATGTAGTTTAAAAAACCCTTGTAGCACTGTAAGATTATTTACGAGGCGGGACCTCTGAGTTCAACATCCATCTCCAATAGAGCCAAGTTAATAGAAAAAAACAACAACCCGTAAGCCTCGAACCCTGGAGCCTGCAATCTCACAATACGAGTCCGGTAGCCTAACCACAAGACTATCAACGTCATCCACCTAACGACGTGTAAATTAAGAAGGGGGGGG
>NW_004797789.1:393808-396725 GCF_000002075.1 Aplysia californica
TATCTCGCTTATTACTGGACCGAATTTTACCAAATTTTACACATATAACAAGCATAGTAAGGAGTCTTAAAATCCGCAATCAAATTTGAGTTTCGTTTCCATGGATACGCTGCCATATTAGATTTTATTGACATGTCTTACGTAATGAATACCGCACTTATCGCTCATGGAAATTGATTGGGATTTTTTGCATGCGTGTTCACAAACATTAGATCTAAAAATTTGTTTGTTGTTTTTTTCCTAAACGAATTAGAAAATTTTTTATCAATTTTTTCCTGAGGTAGCATTCAAGTTTGCGAAAAATCCGTGAAAATCCACACTCCAGACACCACCAACAAAAATCTATTCAATATATAAAAAATTCAACAGACATATGTTTAGTATGACCTCTTCTCTTTATTCTGTGAAAATTTCATGAAGGTTGGAGCAAAAATGGTGGAGTTATTTTAAAAAGTATAGAGAAAAGTCGCGTTTTGAGAAAACGGCCGATAAAGAAAAATAAAATACTAACTTAATGAGGAAATGGCGGTTACAAACATGCCCGGTATGGGAAAATACGGTTTTTGGGGGTTCTTATGCGATGAAATAGTTGTAGGAGAGGCTGAGAAAGCTAAAAAAGTCTACAACTCAAATTCCTTGATTTTGAGCCGAATTTTGACTTTGGGGGTGTAGCCACCCCCCCCTCCCCTAAACGCATTTCAGCCTCTAAGCCTTACGTAATCAAACTTTGTTATTGAGCAGGCTGAATGTATCCACCACACTTTATGCAAGAAAAAAAAAAGGCTCGCTGTCGCGTTTAGAATCACGACCATGCTGTAACGAGCATCTTCATCAACTAAAACCTTTGGGTTTTTTTTGCAAGTTTCAAATCACCTGCCACTCGAACGTTGTTTTTTGAGCTTGCTCACATGGCGTCATCTCAGCCCATGACAGACCAAAGCGAAGTCACTGTGACAAATGACTGTCTGATGATTTAAGTTAAGTGCCCTCAATCTGGGTCAGGTCTGTGCCAGTTTGGGGGGCACAATGAGGAGTATTATCTTAAAACTTGTTCTTTCGTCTTGCCTTCGATAACAAATGTGAGGCAGCGTGGTGGAATCAGGCTCTCGTCAATTTCTGGGCATGTAGAGTTATTCGTATCATCTTAAAGCTTGTTCACTTGTCTTTATTTGGATGAAAAAAATATCCATTTTATCTAGAATACAAGTCGAGATAGTTGCGAATTAAGGAGGTGGGAGTCACCTGTTTTCAGAGGTAAAATTAGTGAGAAAATAGCCGCCAAAGATTAGTTATTTCCTTAGCTTAAGAGTCCAGGTCAACTGAAAATTTACATTTTTTGTTTCTTAAATCAACGTTTTTCAGAAAAATCCACACAGAAATGAGTTCTTTAATGGGTATGAAAGGTGTTGAGACGAAAAACAAAAATTTGAAAAAAATTCACAAACCTGTGGAAAAATGCCAGTTTCTTCACTTTAATTATTTTGACGAGAGCCTGATTCCACCACGCTGCCTCACAAATACCCATACATTAGTTTGAACAGAAGTCAAGATTTCAGATTGAAGGACATGGGGGTCGCCTGATTTTAGATGTTAGATTAGCGAGAAAATGGCCGCCAACGTCTGGTGACTTCCAAAGCTTCAAGAATGTTTTCGGGAACTGCACATTAAAAAAAACCCCACACTTTTGATAAACGTTTTTCAGTAGTGTCCGCACAGAAAAGTCTTTTTAAAAGGACATAAAAGGTGTTGGGAAAGAAAAATCGAAAAATTGGCCTAATGAAGAGTGAAAATGTTGATCTCTTCAATTTCATTATTTTAACGAGCGCCTGATTTTCCCACGGCACCACATCTATGTGCCACGAGTGGGCAATACGCGCCAGGCTGGCAAGCTATGTCTTAACTCAAACACAATGCCCTTCCTTGATCCCAAAACAATTCTCGACTTTATGAAGGCCTTTACAAAAATTGCAGATAGCGTTGTTTTAGATATTATTTACAGTGTTATTTTTTAAAACCAAGATTTTACCACAATTTAAAAAACATTTAAACTGAAATATCGACCTAAACCAAGCCGTGCTGTGAATTGTGAATGCACCAAGTTATGTTTCGCGCGCTCATATTATAACCTTATGCAGTTGCGAGCGCCGTAAAACTCAACTCAACTAAAATAATACGCAGCGCGCAACACAGCGGCGGCTAGCAATGGTCTGTGGATTGTCAATGTTCGTAGCATTGTGCATTTTTCATCATGTGTTAATTCGGGTTTAGTTAGTTTTAGAAGAGGTTTTACGGCGCTCGCAACTGCATAATGTCATATGAGCGCCAGAAGATTAGAGGCGTTACAAGAGAGTAACAAACATATAAAAGAAGAAGGGGAGATAAGGACGATAGGTGTTTGATAGGATAGAAGGAGCAAACCACACCAGAGCACCCGCCAACCACCCACAATTCGTGTTTTAACAAACTACTTGAGTATTTATGTACATCATTTTAAGAAATAATTCCTCAAGGGAATCGATCAAAAGTACGGTATAATGTATTTATTTTTCACATTTCAAAAGCTAGCCTCTCTAAAGAACAAAGCAGAGAACCAGCAAACTCGTTTTGTTTGATTTCACTTTGCTTGACTGAGAAATTTTATGATGTAAGATTGAAGACGCCTGGAGACGCTTACAAAGTAATACATATTATATAATAATACATAGGGGAGATTATATTCCATTTTATTGTTTCGTTTTGTTCATCTTTTTTGTCTTGTTTTGATTACTTTAATTTTTTACGGAAAGGGGAATAAGGGGATTCATAGGAGATGATGATTTGTCTTATGTTCTAAAATATTTTGAGTAGAACTCGCTTAGGACTATCTCACTCTCTCATTCTTTGTCTCTCCTCTCTCTCTCCCTCTCTCTTACCCCCC